>NC_057799.1:284908849-285106823 GCF_018294505.1 Triticum aestivum
CGATCCGACGCCGTTGCCATTTAAAAAAAAACCGTTCGTTTTTTTAAAAACCCTAGATCGGTTTATTTTCTTCTGTTTTATTATTTAGTGAACGTTCACCGACCCGTTCGTTTTAACGATCGTGTTCGTCGGATTTTCACTGTTAACGAACGTCTGTTCGTTAACCGTTCGTCAGTTTTCTTTTTCGTCGGATTTTTCCGCGATTATTTCAGATCTTGATTTCTGATCGGATCTTCGTTTTCGTTTAACTTTTCGCTCATTTATCGGAATCAGGCGATTCAAGCGCCTAGAGTTTTGTCTCAAAATTCTCTTTCCGTTTAACCTACTTAAACAAGTTTTTGCTATTGTAAAATTTGACCTAGATCCGGAATAGTAAACGAAGCTTGTTTCTTTCGCCGTTTGACTTTCGTTGCTTCTTTCGAGTTAATTCTTTTTGCAAACCGGAGTTCTTAAGTTGAACTTTCTGGTTGGATCTTTCATTCGAGTTTTACCTGTGCATTAGATGAGTACTTATTGTTTGCTTGTTTGTTTGCGATAGAGTACCCGGAGTGTGCCGCTTGTTACTTCGAATCGCTAGGTTTCGCGGATCATCAGCAAGGCAAGTAACACTTTGATCATACCTTTCCATACCCAGTTTTTATTGCATTAGATCAATCCTCAAACACTGCATGGTTAGGATCTAATTAAACTGTGGGTATTGGGAAGTAGTTGAGGTAGTACCTATTACCTGTTTTATTCAAACCCTTGGGAGTTACTTCTACGTTGCTATTATATTGCCATGCTATGCTCGTAGACGTGGATTGGGTTTGAGTGATATTCATGACAGATGTGAGATTGTTAATAATGGTTTACTTCAGGTGGCAACTAAAACTCACATCTGGGTGGATTGAGGCACCTGGGGAACCCAGTGTTGTCTGTTTGTATAAGGACCGCCACCCAGGCTCAAAGGGATCATAAGATTATTCATGCTGGAAACTTCCGTGTGCAGCCACAAGCTATTATGGAGCATAGTTGAGTAGGTTACATGATCTCTTGAAGAGGTGGGCTAGCAGATGTAGGGGAAAGTAGGTGTAACTGTCCATCCGGAGTAAAGAGTGATTGTTTCTGAAAGACTGTGTCTCGGTCATCCGTTTCTGAAACATCATGTAGTGCGAGAACCAAGCGGAGGCGATCGAGTCCTGTGGGGAAAAGTGCGCAAACCTCTGCAGAGTGTACAAACTAATCATGGTTAGCCGTGTCCCCGGTTATGGACAACTTGAGTATCTAGTACCTGGATTATCATGTGAATCTCATCATCATGTTACTTTTAATTAATTTTGTGGGGTTAATGATGACATTTAATTGGGATTGAGATGCTGTCAACCATCTCAATGTTCAACAACCACCATGATAGTTAAATAAAATTTATTCCTTTGCAGTAGGGAAAAATTGGCTTTTCGCAAAACTTTAACCATAGAGCTTTCCACCAGCCAAATATGCATGTAGTATAGCATTATTATGTTCATTATTCTCTATGTGTTATTTTGCCAGCATATTCCATGTGCTGACCCGTTTTCGGGCTGCAAGATTTCATGTTGCAGACTTTTCAGATGACGAGTAAGGTGCTTAGGTCGTGGTCTTATACTCAGTGATGCCGCTGGAGTTGATGGACTCACTTATCTTCCAAGTCTTCCGCTGTTATCGTATTTAGATGGCCTTAAGCCATATTTATCATACCTATTCTCTTTGGAGATATTCGATGTAATAAGTGTGTGATTGCTACTCTGTTATAAATCCTCCATTTGTACTGTGCGTGTCAGCATTACTGATCCAGGGATGACACTGGTGCACAGCAGCACAGACCATTTGAGGTCTGGTCGCTACAATTTTTCCATGAACTTAATACACTAGATGCATGCTAGATAGCGGTCGATGTGTGGAGTAATAGTAGTAGATGAAGGCAGGAGTCAGTCTACTAATCTTGGACGTGATGCCTATGTAATGATCATTGCCTGGATATCGTCATAATTATTTGAGGTTCTATCAATTGCCCAACAGTAATGTTTTTACGCACCGTTTGCTATCTTTCTCGAGAGAAGCCACTAGTGAAACCTACGCCCCCCGAGTCTTCTTTCTCATATATTTACTTTGCGATCTATTTTATTTGCACTTTTTATTCAGATCTATTAAACCAAAAATACAAAAGTACTTTGCTGCACTTTATTTTATTTGCGATCTATTTATTCAATCTATTGCAACTTTCTCCCGTCCACGCACCGTACTTGCGCTGTTACCCGAAAGGGATTGACAACCCCTTTAACACGTCGGGTTGCGAGGTGTTGTTATTTGTGTGCGGGGGCTGTTTACGTTGTGTTGCTTGGTTCTCCAACTAGTTCGATAACCTTGGTTTCATACCTGAGGGAAATACCTACCGCCGTTGTGCTGCATCATCCCTTCTACCGCCGTTGTGTTGCATCATCCCTTCAAGCGACATCAAAAGGAATTTCTAGCACCGTTGCCCGGGAGGATCCTCAACATATACCAGGTTCCTAATCACAAATCTCATCTCCTCGCAATTTACATTATTTGCCATTTTCCTCTCCCCCACTTCACAAAAATCTGCCGTTTTATTCGCCCTATTTTCCGTTCGCCTTTTTCTCGTTAGATCTCTTGTTTGCTGTGTTTGCTTGTGTTGCCATGTGCCTTCTATTTGCTTGCATCTTTGCTTGCTAAAAATCTATTGATATGGAGCCCCATCCACTTGCTAATCTTTTTGAAATATGCAATCATGATGAACCAATTACTAGTGAGTTGAGTGCACTAGATTATCTTTATGATGTTTTGCTTGAGATTCGTGAATCTGAAAATTGTGATGAAGAAATCTATGAAGTGATTCGTGATAGCTCCTTGAATGAAAAGCAGAATTGCAATGACTTCACTATAAATTATATTAATGTCAATTGTGTTAATACTATGCAAAACCCCAAGCTTGGGGATGCTAATTTTGCTATGTCCACTACTTGTTGCAATGATCATGATTGGGGTGGTTCTTCTTATGATCTGGAAAATTTATTTAAGCCTCATGATGAATATGTTTGCAATCTTATTGAAAGTGGGTTTGGAAGAGCGTCAACTTTAGGTAAAAGTATTCCCCCATATTTGGAGAGTGTTCAATCTTACAATTTTTTATGAAAGTGGGTTTGGAGAGGTCATGACTTTAGTTGATGTTAATCCCACTATCTTGGAAGATTATAAAACTCTAATGCATGTGGATCATGAAGAGAAAATTTTATATGATAGCTATATTGTTGAATTTGATCATGATTCTACATGTAACTATTATGAGAGAGTAAAATATGGTTGTAGAAATTTTCATGTTACTAAATTACCTCTTGTTATGTTGAGATTGCTATTGTTTCTTTCTTCTTCCTTGCATATGCTAGTTTTTGCTTCTCTTGATAATTTGATTACCTATAAACCTCCTATGCATAGGAAGTATGTTAGACTTAAATGTGTTTGTCACATGTTTCATGATGCTCTCTTTGTGTTTCAATTATTATCTATCGTGTGAGCATCGTTGAAATCTTATGCCTAGCTAAGGGCGTAAAACTATAGCGCTTGTTGGGAGGCAACCCAATGAATAAATTTTATTTTTGCCTTTTAGTTTCTATTCTTGAGTGTTAGCACAATTATGCTACTTTTATGATTGTGTTTTTTGTGTTTTAATTAGTGTTTGTGCCAAGTACAGCCTTTAGGATTTTCTTTGGTGATAGTTGTTTGATCTTGCTGAAAAAGACAGATACTTTGCGCTCACGAAAATAATTTTAATAAATCACAGAAAAGTGCTTTTGCCCTGATTCTTTTTGCAGAAGATTAATATAAAAATTACCCTGGTCATCCTAATTTGATAGAAATTTTGGATTTCTAGAAGTTTTCGCAAAGTCAGATTGCTACAGACTGTTCCGTTTTGACAGATTCTGTTTTCTTTGTGTTGTGTGCTTATTTTGATGGCTCTATGGTTTTCTTTGATCAGTTTTTGCCATAGCAAATTTGGAATATAGTAGATATAATAAAAAAATATGAATTGGTTTGATACAGAACTTATAGTAGTGGTTTGCTTTCTTATACTAACGGATCTCATGAAGGTTTTGTTGAGTTTTGTGTGATTGAAGTTTCCAAGTTTTGGGTTATATTACGATGGATGAAAGAAGGATAGAAGAGCCTCAGCTTGGGTATGCCCCGGAAACCCAAGCTATTATTCAAGAATGAGCAACAACCTAAGCTTGGGGATGCCCTCGACCGGCATCCCCTCTTTCTTCTAACAACTATCGGTATTTTACTCGAAACTATATTTTTAATTGTCACATGATATGTGTTTTGCTTGGAGCATCTTTAATGATATGAGTCTTCGCTTGTTTTATTTTGTGTTTTAAGTCATCAATCCTTGCTGGACACACCTATTTGAGAGAGCCACAATTATGTCATGACTTGTTAGAATTGCTCTATGTGCTTCACTTAAATCTTTTATGAGCTAGGAATTGCTCTAGTGCTTCACTTAGATCATTTTGAGCACGGTGTGCTTAGCATTTTTGAAGAAATCCTCTCTTGATTCACTTAGATTTATTTGAAAGTTAGTAAATTTTTTTGAATAAATTCTCCCATGCTTCACTTAAATTATTTTGAGAGAAAGAAGAAAAATTATGCTCATGATCTTCACTTATACTTGTTTGAGCTTATGAAAAGAAACACATGAAAATCAGTCCCAAAGTGATAGATATCCAAGAAGGATGTAATAAAAACTTTCATGAAGATAATTGGACAAAATAAACTTGATTCTTAGTAATAGTTTTGAGATATGATGATGTGATATGTGAGTTATGTTGGTGAGTAATTATGCTTTAGTAAGAATGTTGGTGTTAAGGATTGTGATTCCCTATGCATGCACGAAAGTCAATGCTCATGCAATGAAATTATATCCTACTTGTGGTGCATTATTCAGTGTTAATTATGCTCAATGTTTGCTTATGAGATTATTCGTTTCTAGTTGGTTGCTTCTCAATCTTTTGCTAGCCTTCATTTTGCACCAAGTATGACCTCTACTTGTGCATCCAAAATCCTTTAAACCAGTTTTGCCACATGAGTCCACTATACCTACCTATATGCGGTTTTCTTTTGCCGTTCTAAGCAAATTTGCATGTGTCATCTCTAATTTTCAAAAGAAACTTCTCTTTTGTGTGTTTGTTTTGCTCGCGGAACGGTAACGGGTGGCTAATATTTTCCATGCTGGATGTGTTATTCTCATGATGATTGTTTATTCACTTGTCATTGCACGAGAGTAAGGCAAAGGTCTTAGGGATGCCCAGTCCCGAAATGCAAAAATGAATTTACTTTATCTTGTCAAATAATAAATTCCTTAGAAAGTGTTGGTATGGAGGGCACCCGTGGATACGGCTAGCCATGGAAAGAGAAAGAATGGTGGAAAAAGGAGTAAACTTTATTTTCTGTTTGGGAACCTCCTTTGGCATATCTAGCATGGAAAGTGTTCGAAACTCCAAGTCGTTTTCGTTGGTAGGATGGATACACCTCCCAAAATGTTTTTATCTCTAATTTTTTTTGCTTTGAGCTCTGGCACCTCTACAAATCCCTACTTCCCTCTGCGAAGGGCCTTTCTTTTACATTATGCAATTTTTATTTTTTAATTTGAGTCTCCATCTTCTCTCACAAAAAGCACCAACTAAGAGGCAATATGATCGTACTTAAGTATTGGGTGTAGCTAATATTCGTGTGTGTTTCATGAATGGATCAATTTTTGAGCATGACGGGCTAGGGATAACTTATTTTAGCATTGATATTTTGAAAGACATGGTTGCTTGTTGATATGCTTGAGTATCTAAATTATTATGTCAAAACTAGACTATTGCTTTGAATCACATAAAAGTCCAAATGTCCATGCTACAAAGAAAAGAATTTGATATCACATGATAAACAACACTCCACATCAAAATTTCTGTTTTTATCAGTTACCTACTCGAGGACGAGCAGGAGTTAAGCTTGGGGATGCTGATACATCTGCAACGTATCTATAATTTTTGATTGTTCCATGCTGTTTTATTATCAATCTTGGATGTTTTATAGTCATTTTATATCATTTTTTGGTACTAACCTATTGACATAGTGCCAACTGCCAGTTGCTGTTTTTTTCCATGTTTTTTACATTGCAGAAAATCAATATCAAACAGACTCCAAACGCCACGAAACTTCATGGAGATTTTTTATGTACCAGATGGAAGCTATTGGGCCCTGGGGGAGTCCCGAGGAGGAGACAACCCACCAGGGCAAGCCAGGAGGCCCAGGCGCGCCCTGGTGGGTTGTGTCCACCTCGGGCGCCCCCGGGCCGCCTCTTTGCTCTATAAATACCCCAATATTCCAGAAACCCTAGCAACATTGACGAAATATTCATCCAGCCGCCACAGAGTCCAGAGCCACCAGATCCAATCTAGACACCATCTCGGATGGGTTTCACCACCTCCATTGGTGCCTCTCCGATGATGTGTGAGTAGTTCTTTGTAGACCTTCCGGTCCGTGGTTAGTAGCTAGATGGCTTTCTCTCTCTCTCTCGCTGAATTCTCAATACAATAGTCTCTTGGAGATCCATATGATGTAACTCTTTTGCGGTGTGTTTGTTAGGATCTGATGAACTTTGAGTTTACGATCAGTCATATCCTTTTATATCCATGAAAGTTATTTGAGTATCTTTGATCTCTTATATGCATGATCTCTTATAGCCTCGTATTTCTTCTCTGATATTTGGGTTTTGTTTGGCCAACTTGATCTATTTATCTTGCAATGGGAAGAGGTGCCCGGTAGTGGGTTCGATCTTACGGTGCTTGATCCCAGTGACAGAAAGGGAAACGACACGTATGTATCGTTGCTACTAAGGATAAAACGATGGGGTCTATCTCTCCATAGATAGATCTTGTCTACATCATGTCATTGTTCTTATTGCATTACTCCGTTTTTCCATGAACTTAATACACTAGATGCATCCTGGATAGCGGTCGATGTGTGGAGTAATAGTAGTAGATGCAGGCAGGAGTCGGTCTACTAATCTTGGACATGATGCCTATGTAATGATCATTGCCTGGATATCGTCACAATTATTTGAGGTTCTATCAATTGCCCAACAGTAATTTGTTTACTCACCGTTTGCTATCTTTCTCGAGAGAAGCCACTAGTGAAACCTACGGCCCCGGGTCTTCTTTCTCATATATTTGCTTTGCGATCTATTTTATTTGCACTTTTTATTCAGATCTATTAAACCAAAAATACAAAAATACTTTGCTGCACATTATTTTATTTGTGATCTATTTATTCAATCTATTGCAACATTCTCCCGTCCACGTGCCGTTTCTGGCGCCGTTACCCGAAAGGGATTGACAACCCCTTTAACACGTCGGGTTGCGAGGTGTTGTTATTTGTGTGTAGGGGCTGTTTACGTTATGTTTCTTGGTTCTCGTACTAGTTCGATAACCTTGGTTTCATATCTGAGGGAAATACCTACCGCCGCTATGCTACATCATCCCTTCCTCTTGGTTTGAGTTTGTGGACACGAAAAGGAAAATCTTTTCGAAAATCATTTTAGAAGTGGGGGAGACGAAAACGAGAGGCGAATGGCGAATAATGTAATGCAAGAGATGAGAGTTTATGATGGGTACTTGGTATGTCTTGACTTGGCGTAGATCTCCCCGGCAACGGCGCCAGAAATTCTTCCTGCTGCTTCTTGAGCTTGCGTTGGTTTTTCCCTTGAAGAGGAAAGGGTGATGCAGCAAAGTAGAGTAAGTATTTCCCTCGGTTTGAGAACCAAGGTATCAATCCAGTAGGAGACAATGCACAAGTCACCGAATACCTGCACAAACAATCAAACAACTTGCACTCAACACAATAAAGGGGTTGTCAATCCCTTCACGGTTACTTGCAAAAGTGAGATCTAATACAGATAGATAAACGGTAAAGTAAATATTTTTGGTATTTTTTTATAGAATGGAAAGTAAAAGATTGCAAAGGAAGTAAATCGGAAACTAAAATTGTAGATCGGAAACTTATATGATGGAAAATAGACCCGGGGGCCATAGGTTTCACTAGAGGCTTCTCTCAAGATAGAAAATATTACGGTGGGTGAAACAATTACTGCCGAGCAATTGATAGAAAAGCGCAAAGTTATGATGATATCTAAGGCAATGATCATGAATATAGGCATCACTTCTGTGTCAAGTAGACCAAAATGATTCTGCATCTACTACTATTACTCCACACACCGACCGCTATCCAGCATGCATCTAGAGTATTAAGTTCATAAAGAACGGAGTAACGCATTAAGCAAGATGACATGATGTAGAGGAATTAACTCAAGCAATATGATGAAAACTCCATCTTTTTATTCTCAATGGCAACAATACAATATGTGCCTTGATGCCCCTACTGTCACTGGGAAAGGACACCGCAAGATTGAACCCAAAGCTAAGAACTTCTCCCATTGCAAGTAAAACCAATCTAGTTGGCCAAACCAAATTGATAGTTCGAAGAGACTTGCAAAGATATCAAATCATGCATATAAGAATTCAGAGGAGATTCAAATTATATTCATAGATAAGTTGATCATAAATCCACAATTCATCGGATCTCGGCAAACACACCGCAAAAAAGTATTACATCGAATAGATCTCCAAGAATATCGAGGAGAACATGGTATTGAGAATCAAAGAGAGAGAAGAAGCCATCTAGCTACTAGCTATGGACACGCAGGTTTGTGGTAAACTACTCTCGCTTCATCGGAAGGGCAATGGTGTTGATGGAGAAGCCCTCCATGATCGAATCCCGCTACGGCAGGACGCCGGAAAAGGCCACTAGATGGGATCTCACAGGTACAGAAGGTTGCGGTGGTGGAAAAGTGTTTCCGTGGCCCTCTCTGTTGGTTTTGGGATATATGAGAATATATAGGTGAAGAAACTAGGTCAGTGGAGTCACATGGGGCCCACAAGTGTGGGGGGCGCGCCCTCCATTCTTGTGGCCGCCTCGTGGCTTCTCTGACTCGCACTCCAAGTCCTCTGGATGTCTTCTGGTCCAAGAAAATACATCGCGAAAGTTTTATTCCGTTTGGTATTCCTTTTCTACAAAACTCAAAAACAAGGAAAAAACAGGAACTGACACTTGGCTCTAGGTTAATAGGTTAGTCCCAGAAATAATATAAAATAGCATATTAATGCATATAAAACATCCAAACAGATAATATAATAGCATGGAACAATCAAAAATTATAGATAAGTTGGAGACGTATCACCGGCAGGTATCGCTGCACCCTGACGTCATCGACGGCGTCAAGCTTCCACTGCTGGAGGCGGAGTTCCACACCGACTCCGATGATGACTCGGGCGACGACCCCGGCGACGACTCCGGCGATGACTCCGACGACGACGAAAAACTGGTTAGCCATCTATATCCATTTATGTGTCAAATAGATCTTAGGGTTTCTCTGGTTACTCCTGCCTCCCCCTTTTTGGAATAGAAATCCTTTGGTTATGTTCTCCCATTCCATCAAATCTGAGTAAGTTTCGTGAGATCTGGGTAGTGTATTGATTGTTTGAATGGTACAAGTGATAAGTGATTCGTTGTTTCATCTGTGCAAATGATTTCTGCTAGTAATCCTACTAGGGCTAGTGTTCGTGCTAATAATTCCTATCCAGGACTTGACAATTGATTTTGAATGACCTACATAGACGTGTGTGCCATTATTTTCTTCAAGATTGGTATGTACATAGACGACTGTGCTTAAAAATTGAACCATAATCTATGGATATGTATAAAAATAGCCATAAATTCCTAATCCTACTTCATGGCATGTAAACATTTGATTTGATGCCAAATTTGTTTTACTATTTGTATAGGTGTTGTCTGACGAGGCGGACAGCACGGATGAAGATGGCCAGAGGAGGTACAAGAGGAAAATCCTGCGGGAGCTTTATGCGGGAATGCATAACAGGCGTATTAGGACCTGGGACGGCGGCTATCGATGCCCATTTTGCAGTCACAAGCTTCATGACGCGTACAAAAGTGTTCTGGCACATGCTAGAGGATGGGCCGTTGGCTCCTTCAAGCAGAAGTATTCTGGCAGGGTGGCGCACGACGCGTACACCGAGTACCTGGATAAGCTTCAGGATTGTGCCGGCAGATGAGATGAGATGTGGGATCGAACTATGTACGCTTGAGTATGCTTACTGACGGTTGAACTATGTACTTCTGGTTGAACTATGCTTGTGTATGCTTATTATCTATGTCTGAGTATGTTTAATCTATGTTTACTTAGTCTAAACATGGGATATGGATGCAGTCCGTTCGGTTGATGGAATCTACCTCCGTCCTAGTTTGTTGGTCCCCTTTGTAATTTGTGTTAAATTTTGACCAAAATTTAACTCACAAAATGTTAGTGTAGGTTAGCAAAAAATATATCGTTGGATGCGTATTTGAACATACTGTTCAATGATATAATTTTTGGTGACATGCATGAACATTTGTTAGTTAAATAGTTGGTCAAAATTTGGTACAAATTACCAAGGGGACCAATAAACCAGGCCGAAGGTAGTACGTCAATCACACACGGTTCCCAAAATTGGAACTGTGTGCAATGACTTTCATTTTGCCTGTTGCGCCAATCACACACGGTTGGCTCTAGCAAACCGTTCCCTCCGAAATTCATTGTGGGACAGAAAAACCTCACCACCCAATTCAAAAAAAGAAAAAAGAAAACCCTCACCATCCCCACGTCACAAATACCCTCACCCTGCCCGCCACCCCCTCCGGTCCCCATTCACACCTGCACAAGCTCCTCTGCGTCTATGCATGGCACCGCCTATCGTGGCAGCAACCACATAGCTCGATGCCTGCCACCGCCGCCAGGCTACGGCAAACCCCACCACATTTTCCCACTTCCGCTTGCCGCCGCCTATCGCCATCGACTTTGTCGATGCTGCTCGCGGTCGACCCACCTCCGCCCGGTTGGGGAATCCGCCGTACTGAGGGTTTTTCCCATGGACAACAAGGTAACTAATTTAATGAGATATTATCTGATCTCTTATCCCAGTTCATCTGCCTCCTTTAATCACCCGGCTGAAATCACCGTTTTTAATCGAGCTGATTTGAGGGTTTTCTTTCATTCATAGAGTGTACAGTGCATGGACACATCAGGACTTTGCGACCTCCGCCAGACATCCATGGAGTTCCATCTCACCGTACCAAATGACTTGAGGATGTGCGCGGTATGTTCAATATCACCCTAAATCGGTTGGCATGGCCTACTTTCCTAAACATATGCTAACTATTGCTACATTTGGATAAAAGGTGCCACATGCACCATATACGTCAAAGGGGGGTTTCTCCTCTTCTTTCTATATTAGGCAAATCATGTTTACCCTATCTGTTTAATTATAGATTTTTGTCCTTCAATTTCAACTGTTGTATAGTTCTTTCAATGTGGGCCCATATTTGCATGTTACCATATGTCGCGGGATATCCGCGGCCACCTATGGGACCGGGTGGCCCCTTGCTGGTTCGGCAGGGGGACGTCGTGTTGCACAAAGAGCAGACCAGTGCACGACAGAAAGCACACGAGCAATTTACCCAGGTTCGGGCCACCGCGAGGCGTAAGACCCTACTCCTGCTTTGGTGGATTGATGATGGAATGAATGTGGTGGTGCGTAGTACACTTGCCCGGCAAGGGCTGCCTCGGGGCAGCAGCGACTATGCGCGTGTGGTGGCTTGGGCTTGTCAAGTTTCTAACCCTCTAACCCCTCCTACGAGTGCCATGGGCCTCCTTTTATAGATTAAGGGGTCACCACAGTGGCAAAGTGGTCATTATCCACTGATATGATAGCAAACAGTGCTATCATACCTAACTCTGCAGGCTGACAGGGTGCATTAAATGCACCACTTAGTGTCACATCACTGGCTGTCCAGCAAGGCCTGCCGGGCTATCTCGCCAGCTCCGCATCTATTCTCTTGACACATCGCAGGACGGGTGTCATCTGTGAGTTTCTTCTATAGGAGATGGCTACCATGTGGTGAATGGCTGCCACTTAATCATCTTTGCGGCTTGACACCGCATTGATTGACGAGGTGGGTCGTGTTTGAGTGGTTGGCGGGGTGGTTCAGCCCCCGTGAGCCCCGGCAGGCTCTGCCGGGGAGTCTTGGCTACTTGCTTCAGGTGGTGGCCTTGCTCCTTGTCGGGCTCGCCTGCCCAGCAAGGGAGGCCCTTCTCTTGCCGATATCCTGTTCCTTTGGCTCGATCTCGGTCTCTCTGAGCTGCATGTTGGTTCTTCGGTGTCTGTCTTGAGCTGGTACTTCAATCTTGACATTGTGCCTGTGCACAGTTGGCAACATACCCAGGGTCTATTGCACCGACAGAAGCCCCCGGTTCTGCCCCGAACGCGTTGCTGGGCGTCGTCGGGGTAGGGCCTAACAAGTGCACATGCAGAATTGCTTGAAGGGGGTTGGCCCCTTGAGCTTTTTTGTTGCTGCTTCATGAGTCTTGATTTTGGGGGCGGTTTCCGATTTCCCCGCGTGTGGTGTAAATCCAATAGTGGTGGGGCGGCGGCAGTGATGGCCCGTGAATGACTTTAACGCACGGGGTAGAAACCGCCAAATTACTCTTCCCACATCGCGCTCTTATCCTCAGCCATGTATGTTGCATGCTTCGCGCGGGGTAGGTAACGGAGGCGCGTGGCGTGGGAGAGCATCTTGAAGTGGGTCAGTCCGTCTTGAATTGGTGGAGGAGGGCGGTAGTCGCCCATTGATGGGGCAGCTGCCCTTCCCCGCCCGACCTATAAAAGGAGGGGCGGAGGAGGGCGAAGTCATTCGTCCCTACACTCTTCCTCCTCTTCCTTTGATATCTATTTCCGCTGGTGATGTCGAAGAGGAGAGCCCGGGGTCAGCCCTCGGGCTTCTGTTTGGGGAAATTGTTGTCCCACGCTGGTGCTGACACTCGCGGAGTCAGCCTAGTCCTTGGCGTGGTGAATTTCTGGGTCTCTTCGAGGCTCAGCCGGGAGGCAGGGCTGGAGATTATTGGTAATCCCAGCATCGCCCCTCCCAGAGATCTTTGGGCCGTTGTCGATGAGGAGTGCGCCTTCTTGCCCGCCAAGGTGGGATGCGGCGTGCTTCCAGCCCCCTGGCCGTCTTGGTCATTCACCGTTTTATAGAGGGGGTGCCGGACTAGAGTCTTGGCCTCCCTTTAGGACGGTGTTGGTGAAGACGAAGCCAGGGGAGAAGGAGAATACGGGAGGCAGGCCGTCCAGTAGGAGCACGACTGCATCGACGCGTTCGTCTCGTACTGGCGACTTGCTGTCCGTCAGCCTGGCTCTCCTCCTCTTTACCTGGCACTGTCATCACCGTTTATTCGGTTGCCGGGGAAAGGCTCGTTCCCCTGGTGCTTCCGCCTCCACCGAGGGGTCTTCTGGCTGGGCGCCGGCGTCTTCCTCTGCTGGAGCCCTCCTTCCGGTCATGGAGGCGGTGACCAGGGATCCGTTGAGGCGCTCCGCACGTCTTCCTCCTTCGCAGCCTCGCCACTCCTGATCCTGTCAGACTGTGTTCGCCAGTTCTTGACAAGGATCGCGGTGGCATGTGCCGGCACGGCGCCCGTCCTCTTCTCTTCCCACCGCAATAACTGGGATAAGCGGAACAGGGAGAGGAGTTTACGGAGCACTTATCTTTTTTCAATCTTAAATCTATAGGCAATCGCCAAATTTTAATTCGAATAATGTAAGCCCTCGAGTCCATCTTTGTGTTCCGTAATGCTTGTACTTGTATCAGCATATGAATGAAAAAGATGAACCTTGTCGAGAACCCGTGCATGTATACGTCCATGCAGAGGTGTAGTGCCTCTTTAATAAAAATAAATGAGTCACCCCGGCAGGATATCCTGCCGGCACCCTCTTTTGTCTGCTGGAGAGTTCTATCTACCGGGGAACATACAGAGGGGCCAGCCCCCCGCCAACTCCCTTTTACCAAAGGCTACTGCGACCATCCTGACCGAAGCAACGTTCAAGTCATGGATGGGAGCACCTAAGTGTCAAATAAGAGAGGCGAGGTTTCCTTATGCAAAGTTATAGCTTTGCAGAACACTAATGGACAAGAGGTAAACTTATCTGTTTGGCTTGCCGGGGATTGTCATGCCGTGCAATCTCCTCGTTCCTTGTCGAATTCAACTTCACGGCAGGAACCTGCAACTCTATGTAGATGAGAATGAATGCAGGATGCAATCCTATCTATATGCATATACAAATGCTCATGAAATCTTAGTTTGGGCCCCCCTACAGCGCTTCTTTATTTTCTCTTGCACGGGGTCATCGCCCCGGCTTGTACAAGGGGTTACATGCAACTTCGGCAAGGCCATGTACAATGGGTGGTTGCCGGGCACCAGCAGCCTCTGCGCCTTACGGGTAGAACTTATGGAGATGCTCAATGTTCCATGAGTTTTGCAACTGAGTGCCTTCTCCGGTCTCCAGAAGGACTGCGCTAGGTCTGGTGACTCGTACTACCCGGTAAGGGCCTTCCCACTTCAGTGATAACTTGTGTGTACCCTTGGCGGACTAAACGCGCCTAAGGACAAGGTCACCTTCCTCAAAACACTGGGCGTGAACCCTACGGCTATGGTAGCGATGCAGGGCTTGTTGGTAGCGTATAGCACACGTAGCAGCCCGGAGACGGTTCTCCTCGAGTAGCACAGCGTCGTCACGCCAGTGCCGATCCTGCGCTACTTCATCATAGGCAAGCACTCGAGGGGACCCGTAAATGAGTTCCGTGGGGATAACTGCTTCTGCCCCATAGACCAGGGAGAAGGGAGTCTGCCTGGTAGCTCGGTTAGGTGTCATTCTAAGGGACCAGAGAACTACCAACAGCTCCTCAATCCACCGCCTGCTGTGCTTCTGCAGTGTATCGAAAGTCCTTGTCTTGAGTCCACGAAGCACTTCAGCGTTCACCCTCTCTACTTGTCCATTGCTCCGGGGTGTGCCAAAGAGGTGAATGAGATCTTGCATCCGAGGGCATGAACGTATTGCATGAAGGCGTGGCTCGTGAACTAGGTGCCCTTGTCAGTGATGATCCTTGCCGGAACTCCGAAACGACACACCAATTCCTTTAAGAACATCATAGCTGACTGCGCAGTTACCTTCCTGACGACAGTCACTTTTGGCCACTTTGTAAACTTGTCGAGGGCAACGAACAAGAATTCAAAGCCCCCGATTGCTCGGGGGAAGGGGCCGAGGATATCGAGCCCCCAGACCGAAAATGGCCATCATAAAGGGATTGTCTGAAAGGCTTGGGCAGGCTGGTGTGTTCTCTTGGAATGGAACTGGCAGGCTTCACATGTCGTGACGAGCTCAACTGCATCTTGGAGGGCTGTGGGCCAATAGAATCCTTGCCGGAATGCTTTCCCAACTAATGCCCTTGATCCAATGTGTGAGCCGCACATTCCTCTATGAATCTCAGCCAGCAGTTCCTTTCGATCTTCCCAGAAGACACACTTCAATTTAACACCGTTGGGCCTCCTTCTGTACAGAGTGTCGTCAACAAACTGATACATACTGGCCCTCCGGGCTACTTTCTCAGCTTCAGCTTGGTCGCCGGGAAGTTCTCCGGTTTGGAGGAAGCGGACGATGTGCCTTGCCCAAGTTGGAGCCTGGGGCTCGGCAACGAGGACTAGCGGCACCTCCTTGGCTACGGGAGCAACAACCTTGTTCGCGGGGTCCATAGGCCCGGCTGGAGGGGGCGGTCCGGCATGCTGTGAGGAGTTGTTTCCGGCAAGGTCTCTGCCGGAAGAGGATGGCTCTGCCGGGAGAGGCTTACCGTAGTCCAAATTTCTCCTTTTCCGAGCCATTGTGGCTGGTGATACGGAGGGTTGAGAGAGATGGAGAACAAAAGTTCCTGGTTCCACATGAAGCTTCTGCGCAACACACTTTGACAGGTGATCAGTTATGCTGTTTTCCGCACGGGGTACGTGCTCTGTTTGCAACGCATCAAAGTGCTCCTCTAATCTCCTCACTTCCTCGACGTATGCTTCCATCAATGGGCTTTGATAATCCTTGTTGACTTATCTCACCACAAGCTGTGAATCTCCTCGAATGATCAACTTTTTGATTCCCAATTCTGCTGCAATTCTGAGCCCGGCAAGGAGCCCTTCATACTCAGTTGTATTGTTGGTGGCTTCTTCCCGGGCAAAGTGCATTTGGACGATGTACTACAAGTGCTCCCCAGAGGGGGCAACAAGAAGCACGCCAGCCCCTACATCTTGTAGGGAAAAAGCACCATCAAAATACATAATCCATTCTTGGGGTGATTCCTTGCCGGGGAGAGCTATTTCTGTCACTTCTTCATCAGGGGTTGGCGTCCATTCTGCAATAAACTCTATCAGTGCCCCGCTCTGAATAGTTGAAGTGCTCTCAAACTTCAAACCAAAGCTGGATAACTCCAAAGACCACTCCACTATTCTGCCAGTAGCCTCAGGGTTTCTGAGTATCCTTTGCAATGGGAAATGAGTGACAACCGTGATCTCATGGGATTGGAAGTAGTGGCGCAGTTTCCTTGAGGCCATGATGAGGCCAAAGATCAACTTTTGCACACCAGAGTACCTCGATCTAGCCCCTTGCAACAAGGAGCCGACGAAGTACACTGGGCACTGCACCACTTTCTTCCTTGCCGCGTCCTTGGGGTTGCACTCGTTGCCATGCTCACTGCTGTCCTGGTCCTTTTCTGTCTCTGCTGTGGTCTGGCTGCTCTCTAGTTCATCCACTTCTCGTTGTGCTACGAAGGATGCACCGACCACTTGGTTGGTTGCTGCCAAGTAAAGCAGTAACGGCTCTTGAGGTTTGGGTGCAACCAAGGTAGGTACAAACGATAGGTAGGCCTTTAGCTCCTGCAAAGCTGCATCTGCTTCCAGGGACCACTTCATAGGCCCTGCCTTCTTTAAAATTTTGAAAAACGACCGGGCACGCTCGGCAGACTTGGAAATGAATCTGCTTAGCATGGCAACGCATCCCGTCAAGCGCCTCACATCCTTAACTGTCCTTGGCGCTTGGATCTGCTCAATTGCCTTGATCTTCTCGGGGTTGGCTTCAATCCCCCGATGGGACACGAAGAATCCAAGTAGCTTGCCGGAGGGAACACCAAACACACACTTCTCCGGGTTAAGCTTCAAGTTGATCTTGCACAAATTAGCAAATGTCTCCTCCAAATCCTAGATAAGGGTGGCCTTATCCTTAGTTTTGACCACAATGTCATCCATATAAGCTTCTATGTTTCTGTGTAACTGTGGCTCAAAACCAATCTGGACTGCTCTTGAAAAGGTGGACCCGACACTCTTTAATCCGAAAGGCATGCGGACAAAGCAGTACGTACCACATGGGGTGATGAATGATGTCTTATCCTCATCCTCTTTGGACATGAATATCTAGTGATATCCGGAGTATGCATCCAAAAAGGAGAGCAGATCGCATCCCGAAGTGGAATCCACGATCTGGTCGATGCGCGGCAAGGGAAATGGGTCCTTCGGGCAAGCCTTGTTGACATCTGTGAAATCAATGCAAAGCCTCCATTTCCCATTCGCCTTCCGGACTACCACTAGGTTTGCCAACCACGTAGGGTGTAACACTCCTCTGACTAAACTAGCTGCTTCCAGCTTCTTGATTTCCTCGGCAATGAACTGCTGCCGCTCCAAGGCCTGCTTCCAAACTTTCTCCTTGACGGGTCGGGCATGTGGGTAGACAGCAAGGTGGTGCTCGATTACCTTCCTGGGAACACCGGGGATATCAGATGGTTGCCATGCAAACACATCGATATTCACCCGTAGGAAGGCAACGAGCGCGCTTTCCTATTTGTCATCAAGGGTGGCACTGATAGTGAAAGTAACATCAACGCCAGCCAGCCCTGTTGGGACCTTCTTCACTTGGGGGTGCAGCAACCTTGGTTCTCTTGCTGTTGGAACACTCCGGCACGTCGTCAATGGGTGCCGTGCACTCGGAGGGGGCACACTTCTTGGACTCCTTGCCGGAGGTCCTACAATCCCTCTTCTTTCCTTTGCTTTCCTTGGCGGGAGCTGCTGCCGCCGCAGCCTCTGCCGCTACAGCATCCCGGTACATCTTGTCCATGCAGATAACTGCATCCTTCTCATCTATTGGGATAGTGATGAATCCCAGCAGCCCAGGCATCTTCAAAGTGTTATAAGCATAGTGGGATGTTGTCATAAACTTGGCCAGGGCCGGGCGTCCCAGAATCCCATTGTACGACAGGGGGAGATCGACCACATCAAACACAATCTTCTCAGTCTGATAGTTCAGTTCTCCCCCAAACGTTATCGGCAGCGTAATCTTTCCCTTGGGACGGCTTGATGCGGAGCATCCTACGATCATCCCCATGTACACTACGACTACTCCCCATGCCCCAATAATACATATGATGAGACCTCGAACATACGCCATTGGACACAAGATGAACCCGGTCCTCTCCGAACCTTCACTTTGTACATGTCAGACATGGCTTCTACCTAAAACATATGTGTTGTGCATGACCAGGAACCAAGAGGGAAACCATGGAGAAGACGACGAGTACATCAAGCACGAGGTGCAAGAGAAGGAGCTGCTTGGAAGCTTTAGCCACCGGATGACCGGACAACGCCGGACGTCCGACGCTTGGACACTCAGCCAGCCAGAAGGGCCAGCCGACGAAAGCTACAGCGGCCGGACGACCGGCAAGTACCGGACGTCCGACACACCCTAGGCCCCGGACGACCGAGCGCCAGCTGACGACCGGTGCCACGGCGACAGAACGATATTTATGGAAGTCCGAAGACCACCGATGGCCGGACCGTCCCGAGCCTCCGGACGTCCGACACCCACCGGACATCCAATGCCTATCTGCCCACAGAGATCAGGCCCGAGGCCCATCTACCCCTTCGCCCCTCACTTACCCCTTCGTGGCTCTAGACTATATATACTCCTCCACCTCCTCCATTTGAGGGTTAGCATTGTGATAGCTCATATGTGAGATAGAGCTTCGCTCATCCATTCAGATCTACTCCTCGAGAGAGACCGCGGCCCCTCTTCGGAGAAGATCCACGTTGGATTCAAGACCTCCTCACGGAGAAGACCCCCATCAAGACCTCCTCACGGAGAAGAACCGGTTACCACTTGTATTGTCCTTTGTTGATCGTGGATCTTGTATCTCTCTTTGTGTTATGAGGATCTAGCACATGTGTGATTGTTCTTGTTGGTTTGAGTGATTCTCTTGTGTTTTCCCTCGTGTTTCCCCTCGTGTTCTTCGTGTTCCTCGTTGGGATCCGCTCCTTTCATGAAATATCGGCCTACACCAGTTAACCCCGTATCATATGGTATCATGAGTCACGTTGATCACGATTTGGGAGCCTCCCCTCTTTGTCTTCTAGCTTGATTTTGTTGTGTTCTTTCCCAATTTCGAAAATCCTCAACAAAAATAGCCCCAATTTTTTTTGTGATTTGTTGGTATGATGAAGTTTTGTTGATTTTGATCCATGGATTTGCTTGGTTTCAAGTGGATCTAGCATTTCCCCAAGTTTCCCCACTTCCCATCCACGAAATCTCGTCAATTTTGACCCCCAAATCCCCAAATTCCGCCCAAAATCGCGTCCCTGAGCTCAAATCTCGCGTTGACCCCGACCCACCGGAGGACCGCTACTTTACCGGACGTCCGGAGCCCCAGGAACGACCGGACGTCCGCAACCTTCCGGACGACCGGTACCACCCAACAGAACGAAATTAGCGGATTTCCGAGCCCGACCGGATGTCCGATGACCGGACATCCATCCATTTCCGGACGTCCGATACCTGTAGTTTCAGACTTCGGCTGATTTTTGTTTCATCCATAACTAATTCATCCGAACTCCAATTTTGACGTTCTTTAGCTCGTTTTGAAGCTATTGACATCCCCCATCCCACAAAAATACCACCAGCATCATTTGACTCCATCAAAGTTTTGCAATTTTGGCATCTTTGCCTACGTCCTTCACCACATCATCTGCATAACCACCACCGACTTCCGCAACCTAACCCATATTGATCCCCATAGCATTAGTGGTTGCTTGAGTAGTGATTCGAGTCTCATAAGGTGTTTTGGCTACTTAGGAACGGTTGCTTCTTCATCAACCACCACCACTTCCGCATAGGCTTGCCCACAATACATTTCCCCCACCCCAACTTAACCAAATTTTGTTTGAGTTGTGAGTTGTGTCTCCTAAGGTGTTTCGGCTACTTTGGGACGGTGACCTTCAACTCCAACTCACATAACCCAATAACCCTCCACTTCTGCATTGCCTACTCGCATAACCCATCATTACATTTCCGCAATCCCTTTGAGCTTCCGCAAAACCACCACCGCTTTCTGCTACCAGCATTTGACATTTGTCTTTTGAGATTTTGAGTTCGTGGTTTTTCCATTTCCTAAGGTGTTTCGGCTACTTAGGGACGAGTCTCCATCATCTTGGTATCTACATCAAGAACACCGCCACTAATCATCGCCACAGACGGTAACCTCCATATTGGTATCATCTTGGTATCGTGGTATCCCTCCATTGTATATTCCCTTGCCATTGCATTGATAACCCCTAGCCTACTTTGCGTCACTTGCCTATCGAGACTAGCCATTTGAGTATTGCCGGCAACGTTACTTGTGCACATTAGAGATCATTGGTCTACACCTTCCATTACATACATACCGTATAATCTTGGTATCATATCATCCATTGTGTCACAAGATTGTTCCCACATATACACATTTGCTATCTTGGTTTGTGCATTTCGCAAAGTGGCCATCCAAAAAAAAAGAAAAATATTTTAAGCAAAAGAGAAAGAGCAAAGAAGCTTGTAAGCAAGAGCCATAGCATCATGCCACATTGCATATAAGATTGTCATAGCCATACATACATGGCATACTTGGGATAGAAGTTGATAAATTTTGCATCTTATAGGTTGTGCACAAGTGTCATATCCGCCTATAGAGCAATCGTGCTAGCATCTCTCTTGAGTTGTGCAACACGAGCATTTTCCGTGGATTCCACATTTTGTGCTCATTCCTTGGTTGCACGATCCCATTTATCTATCCATGTGTGTGTTTCCGTGTGCAACATATTGCTATTGGTCTACTTGTTACACTTGCAAATTTGTGAATCTGTTTCAACATTATTGACTCTTGCTAACATTTTGAATCAAATTTTTCTGCCACTATTCTCACCGAGCTCCACCATAAGCCTTATTTGTGTAGGTGTGAGAAATCGACGAGATCGGTACCAATTGTGCTATTTCCTTGTTACATCATTGAGTGATCATTGATCCATGTTCAACATTGGTGAAGGTACATTTGGTATAGTTCTCTCCTTTCTTCCACTCATATTTGCTCGAGTTTCGTGATGGATAGGCAAGGCATTTCATCTCTGGTCTTCGACAACAACGACGGCGCGAACAACTACATCACCAAATCGTCAATCTTCGATCTACAACAACAAATGCAAGGTGCACAATCAAGATCGCGAGAGCGCATCGACAACCTCACCATCGACATACGACACTCCGAAGCACATGCAAGAGACTACTTCGACAACAAGCTTTCCGCATAAAAGGAGGAGGGAGATGCAAGAACGGAGGAGATTCGGACCTTGTTGATCAACCGTTCTTCACCTTCATCATCCTCAAGGTGGCGATGTTCAAGTCACAAGTCTTCGGAGCGCAAAAATGATGCAAGCGCAAGTCGTCCACGTCCACATCTCCATGGCGACCACCATCACATTCGTGATCCACATCGTCATGAAGGGAAAGTCACCTCCAAGCATCATGTGCACGACGACGATGAACGACATCTACTACAAGCTCAAGTGCGAGAACGACACCATCATCATGAAGATGCTCCACAAGAGCAAACATACAAGTCCCAACAAGCCCTACTTCACGCCAAGTCCAAGCTTCATGAGCAAAAGAGAAGACTGCGAGATGAGCACCACCAAGATGGAGCTACGGCTACACCAACCACTTCGGCATCTTCGCCAAGTGTTCTCAAGGCATCTTCGCCTTTGGACGTACGGCATCTTTGCCTACTTCCCATGAGTTCGCCTACATCGACATCTTCAACAACGAGGCGACCACCTACAGAAGCCCCTCAAGGAAGATGGCCAAGCATGGGAATTTCCCTTCGGTCATGGAGATGAGCTATGAGGTGCCACATCATATGGGCCTCCAACAACAAGACGGTGACAAGAAGGTCGAGCAAGGGCCATCCCCTTCGACCACGGCGACGAGCACGAACCTCTTCAACAACATGAAGACGCCGCACATATTGGAGTCATACTTCGAGTCAAGCTACGAGATCGCACATGAGATCCTCTCTTTGGTCCCGGAGGAGAGTGATGTTTTGCCACAACCTATGGCATTCATCTTTGGAGGCATTATGGACGAGGAGGTTGAGCATGACACTATCCCTTCAACCAAGGCGTCTATAGGAGTTGAGCATGGAGACATTTGCACCTACATCTCTCCGACACCCACAAATGAAGAGATGCCCCAATTTCCATGTGAGGAGAGCCACCACCACATGAGTGACATGAGTGACTCCACCATATGTGACATTGAGAGCATTTCCTATGAGAGGATTAGTGTGACCACCACTAGCCCCGCACATGAGAGCATTACACACATCCTATGTGAGGTTGAGAGGCATTTGAGTGACTCCACCAACCATACGAGTGAGAGCATCCAAGAGGGAGTGAGTGAGCCACAACACTTAGTGAGTGAGGTAGTTGAGAGGGCACGTAAGGCCACTATGATTTCTAACAACTTAGCCTCTACTCCGAGTGTGTTTTCCTTGGTGCTAGGTCTCCTACATGACGACATGCCTATCCTCGACGAGTCCATACCTCCAATGGAGACGACGATGGCCATGGTGGACGATGATGCACCCCCCACATGGTTCCATCAAGATGAAGATGACCACTACTTGGTCTTCGACACCTCACCTACAACACATGAGCGATGCTCCAAAGGTAACATAGGTGATGGTGCTTCTCTTGTCCCACTAGTGGACTATCTCACAAATGATTGCTTGCATGATGTTGATCCACCTATTCCCATGCTTCATGCTAGTGCGACTTCCTCATGTCATGACTTACCAATTTATGATGAATATGATGATGAGCATGTGGAATTGCCTAGTTGTGATGCTATACTCCATAAGATATCATGTGAAAATTCTATAGGTCATGTCATGTTTGACAATCCTTTGAACTTGTCATATGCTATGAGTGAGATCTCCCATATTGCTTCATTTCAATCTCTACATAGTAACTATGCATGTCCCATTAAAATAAATCCCATTTGCACTTATGGCATAGATGACGAGATGATGGTCATTGGCTTTTGTTTTTCATGTGATGATATTGCCATGCTTCCTTTACATGATTTCCGCAATTCATCTACTATGTCATGCCATGATCACATAGAACCTAATATGCTTTGTTTTGGATGTTGTCAATATTCTCCGTGTGATGTTTCCATTATTTGTCATGAGGAGACCCCCATAGTTTCCTCATACATATTAGGATATTTTGAATTCCATAAACAACAATGCTCTATATATTTCCCATGATGCATTACATAATTTGAGTCTCCATTATGCTATACATAACAACAAACCTCTCATAATGGATGACATGTTTCTATATCACGCATCTCATTTATTTGAGCATTGGATATTTTGTGCTAACCAACACAAGCACGTGCGCATCATGATGGATGATGTGTACATATACCACGCACACACAATTTTCCCTTTGTCTTTGTTTTGTGTAGGTACTCACGTATACTCGTCAACCTCTCAATCCCAAGAGTTGACGAAACGAGCTCTTGAGAGCAACGATGATTTGGGATCTCGTGGATTATCATTCCCACCATTCCCTTCGCGCAAGGACTATGTGCATCTCTTTTACTTGGCTCTCACACGGCTATGGGCTATTTACCATTTGTCACCTTATGCTCATTTTCCCGTGTTCACTTTGCATGTTATGCTTGCTTCTATGCCTTTGCCATGCAATTGTGACCTTTTCTTGCACTTACACATGATTCATCATTATACTACTCATGTGTGTATTTGCGTGCTTGGTGGAGATCCTTGTTGCTATTGCCATGTTTACCATGTGCTCTATACTATTGTTGATTCTTGTGTTGGGAGAGTCATGATGTTCCATTGCTATTTAACTAGGACTTCTTGCCAATACAATGATCATACCTTCCTCATATCTTGCTTTCATGCTTGTGCTATGTCATGTGAATTATTCATGCGCACTATTTGCAAACGTGACATGATTGCCATGATTACCTCTAGTACATTGCATCTTCGCACTACTAGCTTGCTTGACTTGATCACTATGATTACTTGCTTGGTTGCATCACCCATGTTCCATTCTTACTCGCTTTCTTGGGTTGATGAGATATATGTTCATGCCTCTCACTTTATTTGTCTTGATCACTGTCTCTTGTCTCCATTAGTGGCATCTCTCATATCCTCTTGTATTGAGTGCCAACATGCTATGCTTATTGATCATGGAGACTTGGACATCTTACTTGTGATGCATGCTTGTTTACTTGAGCCTATTGTATTTGGTTGTTCTCGCATCATATGCCTCCATACTATGAAATACTCCCTTGTCCTTTCTTATGATGAGCATGATGCATACACTTGTTTGGCATCTTACCACATGAATGATAGGTTTTGCACTTCCGCTAACCTCATTTGTTTTTCCGAGTGTTTGTCATATTCTTTCATTTTGAAGGATTCTCAAGGTGGTACCATCACGAGACGTATTGGTTATGTGAAGGCATACAAGATGAGAAACTCCTAAAGGTGAACTCCTTCCCTTTTAGCCATCCTCAAATACGCATATTGGATGGGTCACTCTTTCATTGTTGCCTCCTTCTTGTTGTCTACATGATACATCTCGCGAACGGAGGAGCGACATTGGAGATTGGCTCTATGGACCTTCACATTGAGGAGCGCTCGGGCTTATTGGATGCACCTTCGAACCTCCACTCATGCCACTACATCGAGCATTGGTACACCAACACCTCCATATTTGTTGATTGTGCTCACACATGTCGTGCTCGATGGACATATCATACACATGACAAATTTGCATCTTATGCATGGATTGACTACATTATGATTGCCTTGTTGCATCTTGTATTCCCATGTCATCCATGATATATAATCTTGTGCATTTTCTTAGCAAATTTGTTGTGATCTTCCTTGATGGCATATTCATACATCATGATAATATTTCCTACCATCAATTGCATGATAACATAATAATATAGAGCATCCATTGCCATATTCATGCTATTGATAAACCATCTCACTATGACATCATTTTGCACTGTGGTTGCATTGATCATATTCACAACACATTTGTGTGCACAATCATTGCATTTGCTCCCATGAATGCTTTGCATATCATTCTATATCATCTTGTTAAGCTTCATGCGCTTTGTCATGAACAATCTTGCCGAACGGATGCATACTTACTTGATGGACACTTTGCGTGCGCTAACCATTGTATTTTCGAGTGTCACTTGTGTTTGCTCTTTTTGCATGTCTATCACTCCGGAGACACCTTGGAGTACCTGGATTGCGCCATGTCTTCAACTTCGTCCAACTACAAGTCCATCCACAACAACCGTTTCCATGGTGATGAGGATCACGATCCGAGGTCGGATCTTTCCCAAGGGGGGGGGGGATGATGCGGAGCATCCTACGATCATCCCCATGTACACTACGACTACTCCCCATAACCCAAGAGCACATATGACGAGACCTCAAACATACGCCATTGGACACAAGGTGAACTCGCTCATCTCTGAACCTTCACTTTGTACATGTCAGACATGGCTTCTAACTCAAACATATGTGTTGTGCATGACCAGGAACCAAGAGGGAAACCATGGACAAGAAGACGAGTACACCAAGCGCGAGGAGCAAGAGAAGGAGCTGCTCAGAAGCTTCAGCCACCGGACGACCGGACAACGCCGGACGTCCGACGCCTGGACACTCAGCTAGCCAGAAGGGCCAGCCGACGGAAGCTACAGCGACTGGACGACCGGCAAGTACCGGACGAACAACACACCCCAGGCCCCAGATGACCGAGCGCCACCGGACGACTGGTGCCACGGTGAAAGAACGATATTTACGAAAGTCCGAAGACCACCGGACGTCCGGACCATCCCGAGCATCCGGACGTCCGACAGCCACCGGACATCTGACGCCTGTGTGCGCATAGAGATCGGGCTCGAGGCTCATGTACCCCTTCGCCCCTCACTTACCCCTTCATGGCTCTAGACTATATATACTCCTCCACCTCCTCCATTTGAGGGTTAACGTTGTGATAGCTCATATGTGAGATAGAGCTTCGCTCATCCATACGGATCTACTCCTCGAGAGAGACTGCGGCCCCTCTTCGGAGAAGATTCATGTTGGATTCAAGACCTCCTCATGGAGAATTCCCCCATCAAGACCTCCTCACGAAGAAGAACCGGTTACCACTTGTATCGTCCTTTGTTGGTCGTGGATCTTGTATATCTCTTTGTGTTATGAGGATCTAGCACATGTGTGATTGTTCTTGTTGGTTTGAGTGATTCTCTCATGTTTTCCCTCGTGTTTCCCCTCATGTTCTTCGTGTTCCTCGTTGGGGTCCGCTCCTTTCGTAAAAGATCGTCCTACACCAGGTTAGCCCCGTATCACGGCTCCTACCGGGATTGACTCCTTGAAACGTGCCAGTAACCTCTAGCTCTTCTTCTCCTATCTGAAGCTTGTTGATGACTGTCGGGGAAATCAGATTCAACCCGGCCCTGCCATCCACTAACATCTTTGTGACCTTGAGGTTGTGAATTGTTGGAGAGACCAACAATGGCAAACACCCTACCACAGTGGTGCGGCCAGGGTGATCCTCCTCATCAAAGATGATGGGCGCGTGGGACCACTTGAGCGGCTTCCGGGCCTCTGGCGCTGGTTCCATAGCATTGACCTCCCGTGCCCATCAATTGAGTTGGCGATGAGAGGTGTGCAAAGATGCACCTCCATCAATGCACATGGCGTCAGTGGCCTTCTGAAATTCCTGCTCACTGGTTTCCTCTTCATTCCCTTCATCACTCACATCATCACAGACTTCCTTCTCTTGGCCCCTGGCGGGTTTTCCTTTATTCCGAAAGGGTTTGCCTGGGCGATTTGCTTCACCGCCTCGGCCCTTACCGCCAGCAGCATTCTGACCTTTCTCCTTATCACGCTTATCATACTCTACTCTCTATCTCTTGACGAGCTGCTCAACCTGGTAGCACTCTTGAAGGTCGTGGCCTTTGGTCCGGTGGATCTTGCAGTACGACCCATCACCTTTCCCAACTTTTTCTGTGCCAGCGGCTTCCTGGCAGCAGCGCATGTGGCAGCTTCCTTGACGGGGGCCTCAGCCTGGGTCTTCTTGTCAGTACTAGGTGAGCCAGAACCTTCCACGGTCATCACTGCCTTATCTCTTGGCTTCTTATTGCGCTTCTTGCCCTTTCTCTGACTGGTTGATTCATCTTCATCCTCTGAATCAACATTGATGCAATCCTCCTCTCTGGGCAACTTCCTTCGTTCCTCCATCCGAGCACAATTATCCACCAGTGTGTATAGCTCCTTCACAGTCTTGGGCAACCGTACATTCATCTTAGAATGAATGCGACGGTTGCGCACATTGGACTGGAAGGCTGCTATAACAGCTGCCAGATGGATATTTGGAATATTTCTATGAACTTTACTGAATATCTATAAATACTTATGGAGGGTTTCTCCTTCCTTCTGCTGAAGAAGCTGCAGGTCGCTGGGCCTGTCGGGCTCATGGTGACCACCGGTGAAGGCACCAATGAACTCGTGGCAGAGATCCGCCCATGACGAAATGGAGTTCTCCGGCAGGTGCATCAGCCAAGACCTCACATTGGACTTGAGGGCCAAAGTGAAGTAGTTGGCGAACACCTTCTCATCTCTTCCCCCGGTAGCCTGAAAAACGATTTTGTAGATGCTCAGGAACTCTGCCGGGTTCAGTATCCCATCGTATTCCTCAGGTATCTCTGATGTCTACTACGCAACTTTATTCTTGTAGACTCATGTTGGGCCTCCAAGCGCAAACTTTTGTAGGACAGTAGCAATTTTCCCTCAAGTGGATGACCTAAGGTTTATCAATCCGTGGGAGGTGTAGGATGAAGATGGTCTCTCTCAAACGACCCTGCAACCAAATACAAGAAATCTCTTGTGTCCCCAACACACCCAATACAATGGCAAATTGTATAGGTGCACTAGTTCGGCGAAGAGATGGTGATGAAAGTGTAATATGGATGGTAGAAATATATTTTTATAATCTGAATAAACAAAAACAATAGGGTAGCAAACAGTAAATAGGCACAAAAATGGTATTGCAATGCTTGAAAACAAGGCCTAGGGTCCGTACTTTCGCTAGTGCAATCTCTCAACAGTGCTAACATAGTTGGATCATATGATTATCTCTCAAAGTGCAATAAAGAATCACTCCAGACTTCCTATTAGCGGAGAACAAAAGATAGAAATTGTTTGTAGGGTACGAAACCACCTCAAAGCTATTCTTTCCAATCGATCTATCCTAGAGTTCGTACTAAAATAACGCAAGCTATTCTTTCCGATCGATCTAATCAAGAGTTCATACTAAAATAACACCAAAGCAAATTCATATTCATAATACTCAATCCACACAAAGAACTACAAAGAGACCCCAAAGTTTGTATCGGATAAAAGATAATAAAAACGTGCATCAACCCCTATGCATACATTACCCCAACGTCACCTTGGGAATCCGCAAGTTGAGTGCCATAACGTACATCAAGTAAATCAATATGCTACCCCAATTTTCACCTCAACTACTCATACCGCAAGACATATATCATGTGTTCTCATCTCTAAATATTCAATCCGACAAGACAAAACTTCAAAGGGTAAAGACTCAATTCATCACAACAAGAGTATAGAGGGGAGAAACATCATATGATCCCTCTATATTAACAAAGCCCATGATATAGATCACGAGAGAGAGAGAGAGACAGAGAGATTAAACACATAGCTACTGGTACAAACCCTCTGCCCCGAGGGTGGACTACTCCCTCCTCATCGTGGTGGCCGCCGGGATGATGAATATGGCCACCGGAGATGATTCCCCCCTCTGGTAGGGTCCTGGAACATGTCTAGATTGGTTTCTCGTGGATACAGAGCCTTGCGGCGGCGGAACTTCTGATCTAGGTTAACCCCGAAGGGTTTCAGAATTTTTGTGAATTTATAGGGTAAACAGGGGGTGCGGGAGGCCATCGAGGTGGGCACAACCCACCTGGGCGCGCCAGGGGGGCCTGGCGCACCCTGGTGGGTTGTGCCACCCTCGGGGCACCCCCAGGTGCTGCTCTGGCCCAGAGGATGTCTCCTGGCCCATAAAAAATCATCGTCGAGTTTCATTGCGTTTGGACTCCGTTTGGTATTGATTTCCTGCGATGTAAAAAACAAGCAAAAAAAAGCAACTGGCACTGGCACTAGATCAATAGGTTAGTCCCAAAAATGATATAAAGTTGCTATAAAATGATTGTAAAACATCCAAGAATGATGAAATAATAGCATGAATAGTTCATAAATTATAGATACGTTGGAGACGTATCAGCATCCCTATGCTTAATTCCTACTCGTCCTCGAGTAGGTAAATGATAAAAGAAATAATTTATGAAGTGTGAATGCTAGCAAAGTGCATAAGTTTGATCAATGATAATTCCAATCACTTTTCCTAGCATCATAACAGCAATTCTTTCTTATAAAACTTCTCATGTGATAGTGGCAACCAATTCACATGTTAAGGTTCAAACAATGAACTCTCTTGAAACTCAACAACCTATGTTCTTAGTCACCAAGCAATTGCAATTCAACTTATTCAACAGAGTTGAAGTAATAGCTCCACATACTCAACCATCATATAGTCTTCTATGATTGCTAACACTCACTGCATACACATGAGCAAAACGTTTCAACCGGACACACAGAAAGATAAGGGCTTATTGTTTTTCCTCCCAACATATTCACCTCAAGGGTGATGTCAACAATAATAACTCATCCTACCCATATTCAACTGGACATATGTGCCTAGATCTTTCCTCACCACATGATGCTTGCCAAAAAGAGAAAAATAAAAAGGAATAGAGAGAAAAACTTTGACTCTTTGCATAAAAGTAAATGCTGAAAAGTAAAAGATAGGCCCTTCGCAGAGGGAAGTAGAGGTTGCCATGCGCTTATTTCTTTGTATGCTCAACCCCTTAGTGCAAAAGAACATCACGTTATATTGCCCCTTATGATAGCAACCTTTATTATGCAGTCCGTCGCTTTTATTGCTTTGCCATCAAAAGTTCATACAACGCTCAATTTTCTCTTACACTAAATGATCTAACACTTTAGAAGCAATTTTATTGCCTTATTGCACCGATGGCAACTTACTTGAAGGATCTTGCTCAATCCTTAGGTAGGTATGGTGGACTCTTGAAAATAAGATTTGGGTTTAAGGGTTTTTGGATGCACAAGTAGTATCTCTACTTGGTGCGGAATTTTTGGCTAGCAAAGATGGGGGGCAAGCACCACATGTTGAAGGATCTATGACAATATAAATTCTATGTGAATATGAACAAACATAAATCATTATGTTGTCTTGTCCAACGTCAACAATTTTGGCATATAATAGTTTGATGGGGGCTCACAATCACAAAAGATTTCCATGATAGTGTATTTGCATGTGAAAGTTCTCTTCCTTATACTAATTATTCGTGAATTGCTTTTATGACCAATATTGTGATTGTCAAGCCTCAAAAGATTTCACTTTCTAAACCCAATGTGAAGCTACCACTAGGCATGATAAGATTTCAACTTCATGAAATTCAATTTATTCAACAATTTACTCATAGGATATAAGTGAAGCACAAGAGCAATTCCAAAGAAAAGAGCTTCATTGACGGGATGTGAATGCCGCTTACTTAGCCTCCTTGGCAACTATTTAAGGACTCTATTTTATTTAAAAACTTTCAGATCTAAGTATTTTATTAAAACAGCAAGCAAAAGAAAATAAAATGACATTCCAAGGATAGCACACATCATGTGAAGAAGCAAAAACTTAGGATTAACCGATACTAACCGAGAATTGTTGATGAAGAAAGGTGGGATGCCTACCAGGCAATCCCCAAGCTTTGATGCTTGAGACTTCTTGAAGTATTATCTTGGGATGCCTTGGGCGTCCCCAAGCTTGAGCTTTTGTGTCTCCTTAATTCCTCTCATATCACGTTTTCCCTAAATCTTAAAAAATTCATCCACACAAAACTCAACAAGAACTCGTGAGATAAGTTAGTATAAACCAATGCAAAAACTTTATCATTCTCTACTATAGAAAATCACTAAAATTATTATTCAATGTTGCATACTAAATGCCTCTGCATATTTAATACTCCTATCCTCAAATAGAATCATTAAACAAGCAAACATATGCAAACAATGCAAACATAACAGCAATCTGCCAAAACAGTACAATCTGTAAAGAATGCAAGAGTATCAATACTTATTCAACTCAAAACATTATGAAATTCTACCACACTGTAGAAAATTTATCAGATCTTATTATGCAACTCAACATTTTATCACATTCTGACTTTTCTAGGGATTTTTTGCAACAAAGGACTTTCTATTTTCAAACAGCAACATGTAGACTTGTAAAATAAGCATGGTAAAGGCTATCAATGCCACTTTTATTGAAATAAAAAATGCAAAACATTATTCTAAATAAAATCAAGCAAATCCTAACAAAATAAATTGACGCTCCAAGCAAAACACATATCATGTGATGGATGAAAACATAGCTCCAAGTGAGGTTACCGACAATGTTGAAGACGAAAGAGGGGATGCCTTCCGGGGCATACCCAAGCTTAGTTGCTTGGATCTTCCTTGAATATTACCTTGGGGTGCCTTGGGAATCCCCTAGATTAGGGTATTGTCACTCCTTATTCTCCTCATATCGATATCTCACCCAAAACTTGGAAACTTTAATCACAGAAAACTTAACGGAACTTCATGAGATAGGTTAGTATGATAAAGAGCAAATCATTTCACTTTTGGTACTGTCAAAGACAAGATTCATAATTGTTTTCACACAATGCCTACTTTAGCATATAATTTCCATAATTTATATTGAGCAATATATGCCATAGAAACTAGGAAACAAGCAAACTATGCACTGAAAACCGAATCTATCAAAAACAGAACAGTCTGTAGTAATGTGTACTCAAACCATACTTATGCTACTCCAAAAATTATGAAAAAATTATGACCACGTGAAACATTTGTATATTAATCTTATGCAAAAAGAATCAACTCAAAATCGCTCTTCTGTTAAAAATGGGAATTATTTTCGTGAGCGCAAAAGTTTCTGTTTTTCAGCAAGATGAAATCAACTATCACCCAACATGATCCCAAAGGCTTTACTTGGCACTTTATTGAAATAAAAGCAATAAAACATGATAAATACAGTAGCATAATCATGTGAACACAGAAAAACAGTAGGTAAAATTGTTGGGTTGTCTCCCAGCAAGCGCTTTCCTTTAATGCCTTTTAGCTAGGCATGATGATTTCAATGATGCTCACATAAAAGATACGGATTGAAACATAACAAGAGCATCATGAAGCATATGACAAGCACAGTTAAGCCTAACCCACTTCCTATGCATAGGGATTTTGTGAGTATAACTAGCATAGGCAGGCAAAACATGCATAACTTCAAGATTTTCAACACATAGAGAGGAAACTTGATATTATTGCAATTCCTACAAGCATAAGTTCCTCCCTCATAAAAAATTTCAGTAGCATCATGAATGAATTTAACAATATAACTATCACATAAAGCATTCTTTTCATGATCCATAAGCATAGAAATTTTACTACTCTCCCCATAAACAAATTTATTCTCATCAATAATTGTGGGAGCAAACTCAACAAAATAACTCTCATGAGATGGGAAATTAAAATCACGATGACAAGTTTCATGGTTATCATTATTCAATATAGCATACATGTCATCACCATAATCATCATATATAGGAACTTTGTTGTCATAATCAATTGCAACCTCCTCCAAAATAGTTATTCATCATTAAATAAAGTCATGACCTCTCCAAATCCACTTTCATCAATATAATCATCATAAATAGGAGGCATGCAATCATCATAATAAAATTTCTCATCAAAACTTGGGGGACTAAAAATATCATCTTCATCAAAGATAGCATCCCCAAGATCATGGCTTTGCATATCATTAGCATCATAGATATTCAAAGAATTCATACTAACAACATTGCAATCATGATCATCATTCAAATATTTTGTGCCAAACATTTTATTGACTTCTTCTTCTAACAATTAGCACAATTTTTCGAACCATCATTTTCAAGAAAGATATTATAAAGATGTTCAATAATATGATGCAACCTCAATTCCAATTTTATGTAGTTTTCTTTTATAATCCAAACTAGTGATAAAACAAGAAACTAAAAGAATCAATTGCAAGATCTAAAGATATACCTTCAAGCACTCACCTCCCCGGCAATGGCGCCAGAAAAGAGCTTGATGTCTACTACGCAACTTTATTCTTGTAGACTCGTGTTGGGCCTCCAAGCGCAGAGTTTTGTAGGACAGTAGCAATTTTCCCTCAAGTGGATGACCAAAGGTTTATCAACGTGTAGGATGAAGATGGTCTCTCTCAAACAACCCTACAACCAAATACAAGAAATCTCTTGTGTCCCCAACACAACCAATACAATGGCAAATTGTATAGGTGCACTAGTTCGGCGAAGAGATGGTGATAAAAGTGTAATATGGATGGTAGAAATATATTTTTATAATCTGAATAAATAAAAACAGCAAGGTAGCAAATAGTAAACGGGCACAAAAACGGTATTGCAATGCTTGAAAACAAGTCCTAGGGTTCGTACTTTCGCTAGTGCAATCTCTCAACAGTGCTAACATAGTTGGATCGTATGATTATCTCTCAAAGTGCAATAAAGAATCACTCCGAGTTCCTGTTAGCGGAGAACAAAAGATAGAAATTGTTTGTAGGGTACGAAACCACCTCAAAGCTATTCTTTCCGATCAATCTATCCTAGAGTTCGTACTAAAATAACGCAAGCTATTCTTTCTGATCGATCTAATCAAGAGTTCGTACTAAAATAACACCAAAGAAAATTCATATTCATAATACTCAATCCACACAAAGAACTACAAAGAGACCCCAAAGTTTCTATCGGAGAAAATATAATAAAAACGTGCGTCAACACCTATGCATAGATTCCCCAACGTCACCTCGGGGATCCGCAAGTTGAGTGCCAAATCATACATCAAGTAAATCAATATGGTACCCCAATTGTCACCTCAAGTATTCATACCGCAAGACATACATCATGTGTTCTCATCTCTGAATATTCAATCCGACAAGACAAAACATCAAAGGGCAAAGACTCAATTCATCACAACAAGAGTATAGAGGGGAGAAACATCATATGATCCATCTATATTAACAAAGCCCATGATATAGATCACAAGAGAGAGATTAAACACACAGCTACTGGTACAAACCCTCAGCCCCGAGGGTGGACTACTCCCTCCTCATCATGGTGGCCGCCGGGATGATGAAGATGACACCGGAGCTGATTCCCCGCTCGGGCAGGGTGCCGCAACGGGTCTAGATTGGTTTCTCGTGGATACAGAGCCTTGTGGCGGCGGAACTTCTGATCTAGGTTAACCCCGAATGGTTTCGGAATTTTTGTGAATTTATAGGGTAAAGAGGGGGTGCGGGAGTGTAACGCCCACGATGCGGCTATATCTCCCACGTGTCGAGGCACGACTTAGAGGCATAACCGCATTGTGGTTTTGTCGCAAGAAGGGTCATCTTCACACAATCCCATGTAATGAACAAGAATGGGATAACGAGAGTTGGCTTACAATCGCCACTTCACACAATACATAAATATAATTCATACATCATCCAAAATCCACACATAGACCGACTACGGTCAAATCCAAATAAAAATAAGATAACCCCAAATGCTAGATCCCCGGTCGTCCCAACTGGGCTCCACTACTGATCATCAGGAAAAGAAACATAGTAACGACCACGTTCCTCGTCGAACTCCCACTTGAGCTCGGTTGCGTCATCTGCACTGGCATCGTCGGCACCTGCAAATGATTTGGTAGAATCTGTGAGTCACGAGGACTCAGCAATCTCACACCCGCGTGATCAAGACGATATAAGCTTATAGGAAAGGATGGTGTAAAGGTGGAGCTGCAGCAGGCACTAAGCATATATGGTGGCTAACATACGCAAAAGAGAGCAAGAAGAGAAGCAAGGCAACGGTCGCGAAGCTAGAATGATCAAGAAGTGATCCTGAAACTACTTACGTTCATGCATAACTCAAACCGTGTTCACTTCTCGGACTCCGCCGAGAAGAGACCATCACGGCTACACACACGGTTGATGTATTTTAATTAAGTCAAGTGACAAGTTCTCTACAACCTGACATTAACAAATTCCCATCTGCCTCATAACCGCGGGCACGGCTTTCGAAAGATAATACCCTGCAAGGGTGTCCCAACTTAGCACATTATAAGCTCTCACGGTCAACGAAGGATAAACCTTTTCCCGGAACGACCCAATCAGTCTCGGAATCCCGGTTTACAAGACATTTCGACAATGGTAAAACAAGACCAGCAAAGCCGCCCGAATGTGCCGACAAATCCCGATAGGAGCTGCACATATCTCGTTCTCAGGGCACGCCGGACAAGCGAAGCATACAGGTACCAACATAACCCAAGTTGCCAAGGGACGGTCCCGCACGGTGCTCTAGTTTGGACAAGCACTCAGAGGAACACTGGCCCGGGGGTTTAAATAAGGATGACCCTCGGGCTCGCGAAAACCCGATGGAAAAAGGCTTAGGTGGCAAATGGTAAAACCAAGGTTGGGCCTTGCTGGAGGAGTTTTATTCAAGGTGAACTGTCAAGGAAGTCCCATAAATCACCCAACCACGTAAGGAACGCAAACTCAAGGAACATAATACGGGTATGACGGAAACTAGGGCGGCAAGAGTGGAACAAAACACCAGGCATAAGGCCGAGCCTTCTACCCTTTACCAAATATATAGATACATTAATTAAATAAGAGATATTGTGATATTCCAAAATATCCATGTTCCAACATGGAACCAACTTCAACTTCACCTGCAACTAACAACGCTATAAGAAGGGCTGAGCAAAAGCGGTAACTTAGCCAGACAACGGTTTGCTAGGAAAGGATGGTTAGAGGCTTGACATGGCAATATGGGAGGCATGATATAGCAAGTGGTAGGTAGCGCAGCATGGCAATAGAACGAACAACTAGCAAAGCAAAGATAGAAGTGATTTCGAGGGTATGGTCATCTTGCCTGCAAGGTTCTCAGAGTTGTTAAAAGGTTGATCCTCGTAAGCGTACTCAGCAGGTTCCTCGTTCACGAACTCGTCTCCCAGCTCTACCCAAAACAAGAACACAAGCAACGAAACCACAATCAATCACGGGAAATGCACAAGCAACATGATGCAAAACACGAATGATATGCAAGATATGATATGCGATGCATATGCGTGCTCCGGAGGAAAAAGGATGAACAAGGCAGTAACTTGGCAAACCAAGTATGTCACTGGAAAGATGAGATGATTTCGGTCGAAATCGATATAAAGATCACCGGAGACGGATGCACGGTTTGCAAATGGCAAGCAAAACAAGAATGACACGAATCTGTGATTAACAGCATGATAGCACATAGAATACATCAATTAACTATGCTACAACACTCCAACGTAGCAAAAAAGCATATGACAGTAATCTAAAGGAGATGCTTGACAAAAGATGAACACTGAGCTACGGCTAGATCACAACATAACAGGTCCAAACAAGCATGGAAAAAGTGCAAAAGATATCAGGTTCACAGACTTGATGAAATTACTGGACATAGCTGAAACAGCATCAGGTAGCAATGTTCCCAGCATGAAATCAACATGCTACCGGAACTTAACATAGAATAACAAGGCATGGCATGAATGTACTAGATGCATAGAAGAAAAGTCCCTTGATGACTATGAGCCAAAAAGGATCAGAAGATATGATGGCACCCACGTAAACATAGCAAGTTCCGTTAACAGGTTTCAGACTTAGCAGAAAACAGAGCATGGCAGAAACAGACATTATGAAGACATCTTGGTGAGCTTGATTCACTCATCACAAGGTAATGCATGTCAAAAAAAGCATACCTACAGCAAGATGGCATGTGTATGAAGCTATCCATGGCAAGAGCAAGATCATAGAATTTATGAAACAACTACAACAACCTTGGCAAAATTGAATATCATGTTAAGAATCTGCCAGGAATATTTTATTGCAAAAGTAGAGCACGATTAAGACATGCTATGGCACTCCATAATTGCAAGCAAAGGCATGGATGGATAGAGCGCAACTATATCTACAAAACATCCTTACTAAACATTACCAAAAGGAGCACGGATCTCTCTGAAGACACATGGATAAATGGTAACAAAATAACAGCAGACAAAGACTTAATAAAATTACCAAGTCTCTGAAAACAGAAACATCACGAAGCCTAGTTTTCATGCTTGTGCTAGTCACCACAGAGATCACAAAAATACATGGCATACACCTATGTAAAGACGGCATGGCATACATCAAAACACATGTAGAGCTCACACCCATAAGATGCACACATCAATAGCAACAAAAATAACAAATCCCTCTTAAGCACTGCGTTGGTTTTCCCTTCAAGAGGAAAGGGTGATGCAGCAAAGTACCGTAAGTATTTCCCTCGGTTTTTGAGAACAAAGATATCAATCCAATAGGAGGCTACGTGGGAGTCCCTCGTACCTACACAAAAGAAATAAATCCTCGCAACCAACGCGATAAGGGGTTGTCAATCCCTTCACGGTCACTTACGATAGTGAGATCTGATAGGATAATATTTTTTGGTATTATTATGATAAGATGCAAAGCAAATTAAAAGCAAAGGAAATAAATAAGTGTTGGAAGATTAATATGATGAAGATAGACCCGGGGGCCATAGGTTTCACTAGTGGCTTCTCTCAAGAGCATAAGTATTCTACGGTGGGTGAACGAATTACTGTTGAGAAATTGACAGAATTGAGCATAGTTATGAGAATATCTAGGTATGATCATGTATATAGGCATCACGTCCGAGACAAGTAGACCGACTCCTGCCTGCATCTACTACTATTACTCCACTCATGAAAACAGAGTAGCGCCTTAAGCAAGATGACATGATGTAGAGGGATAAATTCATGCAATATGATAAAAAAAACCATCTTGTTATCCTCGATGGCAACAATACAATACGTGCCTTGCTGCCCCTACTGTCACTGGGAAAGGACACCGCAAGATTGAACCCAAAGCTAAGCACTTCTCCCATTGCAAGAAAGATCAATCTAGTAGGCCAAACCAAACTGATAATTCGAAGAGACTTGCAAAGATAACCAATCATACATAAAAGAATTCAAAGAAGATTCAAATATTGTTCATAGATAATCTTGATCATAAACCCACAATTCATCGGTCTCAACAAACACACCGAAAAAAGAAGATTACATCGAATAGATCTCCACGAGAGAGGGGATGAACATTGTATTGAGATCCAAAACGAGAGAACAAGCCATCTAGCTACTAACAATGGACCCGAAGGTCTGAGGTAAACTACTCACACTTCATCGGAGAGGCTATGGTGTTGATGTAGAAGCCCTCCGTGATGGATGCCCCCTCCGGGGGAGCTCCGGAACAGGCCCCAAGATGGGATCTCGTGGGTACAAAAGGTTGCGGCGGTGGAATTAGGTTTTTGGCTCCTGTTCTGATCGTTTGGGGGTACGTAGGTATATATAGGAGGAAGGAGTATGTCGGTGGAGCAATAGGGGGCCCACGAGGGTGGAGGGCGCGCCCTGGGGGGTAGGCGCGCCCCCCTACCTCATGGCCTCCTGGAGGCTTCTCTTACGTAGGGTCCAAGTCTCCTGTATCTTGTTCGTTCCAAAAATCACGCTCCCGAAGGTTTCATTCCGTTTGGACTCCGTTTGATATTATTTTTCTGCGAAACTTTGAAATAGGCAAAAAAACAACAATTCTGTGCTGGGCCTCCGGTTAATAGGTTAGTCCGAAAAATGATATAAAAGTGAATAATAAAGCCCAATAATGTCCAAAACAGAAGATAATATAGCATGGAGCAATCAAAAATTATAGATACGTTGGAGACGGATCAAGCATCCCCAAGCTTAATTCCTGCTCGTCCTTGAGTAGGTAAATGATAAAAACAGAATTTTTGATGCGGAGTGCTACTAGGCATAATTTCAATGTAATTCTTCTTAATTGTGGTATGAATATTCAGATCCGAAAGATTCAAGATAAAAGTTCATATTGACATAAAAATAATAATACTTCAAGCATACTAACTAAGCAATTATGTCTTCTCAAAATAACATGGCCAAAGAAAGTTCATCCCTACAAAATCATATAGTTTAGTCATGCTCCATTTTCGTCACACAAGAATGCTCTCATCATGCACAACCCTGATGACAAGCCAAGCAATTGTTTCATACTTTAGTAATCTCAAACTTATAAACCCTCACGCAATATATGAGCGCGAGCCATGGACATAGCACTATGGGTGGAATAGAATATGAAGATGGGGGTTATGTGGAGAAGACAAAAAAGGAGAAAGTCTCACATCAACGAGGCTAATCAATGAGCTATGGAGATGCCCATCGATTGATGTTAATGCAAGGAGTAGGGATTGCCATGCAACGGATGCACTAGAGCTATAAATGTATGAAAGCTCAACAAAAGAAACTAAGTGGGGGTGCATCCAACTTGCTTGCTCACGAAGACCTAGGGCACTTGAGGAGGCCCATTGTTGGAATATACAAGCCAAGTTCTATAATGAAAAATTCCCACTAGTATATGAAAGTGACAAAACAAGAGACTCTCTATCATGAAGATTATGGTGCTACTTTGAAGCACAAGTGTGGCAAAGGATAGTAACATTGTCCCTTCTCTTTTTTTCTCTCATTTTTTTGGGCCTTCTTTTTTTTATGGCCTTTCTTTTTTTTATTCCTCACTTGGGACAATGCTCTAGAAAATGAAGATCATCACACTTCTATTTATTTACAACTCAATGATTACAACTCAATACTAGAACAAAGTATGACTCTATATGAATGCCTCCGCCGGTGTACCGGGATATGCAATGAACCAAGAGTGACATGTATGAAAGAATTATGAATGGTGGCTTTGTCACAAATACTATGTCAACTACATGATCATGCTAAGCAATATGACAATGATGGAAGTGTCATGATAAACGGAATGGTGGAAAGTTGCATGGCAATATATCTCGGAATGGCTATGGAAATGCCATAATAGGTAGGTATGGTGGCTGTTTTGAGGAAGATATAAGAAGGTTTATGTGTGAAAGAGCGTATCATATCACGGGGTTTGGATGCACCGGCGAAGTTTGCACCAACTCTCAATGTGAGAGAGGGCAATGCACGGTACCGAAGAGGCTAGCAATGATGGAAGGGTGAGAGTGCTTATAATCCATGGACTCAACATTAGTCATAAAGAACTCACATACTTATTGCAAAAATCTACAAGTCATCAAAAACCAAGCACTACGCGCTGCTCCTAGGGGGGTAGATTGGTAGGAAAAGACCATCGCTCGTCCCCGACCGCCACTCATAAGGAGGACAATCAAAGAACACCTCATGTTTCAAATTTGTTACATAACGTTTACCATACGTGCATGCTACGGGACTTGCAAACTTCAACACAAGCATTTCTCAAATTCACAACTACTCAACTAGCACCACTTTGATATTATTTCCTCCATATCTCAAAACAATCATCAAGCATCAAACTTCCCTTAGTATTCAACACACTCATAAGAAAGTTTTTACTAAACTTGAATACCTAGCATATTAGGATTATTTAAGCAAATTACCATTCTATTTAAGACACTCAAAATAATCTAAGTGAAGCATGAGAGATCAATAGTTTCTATAAAACCAATCCACCACCGTGCTCTAAAAGATATAAGTGAAGTACTAGAGCGAAACTATATAACTCAAAAGATATAAGTGTAGCACATAGAGTATTCTAATAATTTCCAACTCATGTATGGCTCTCTCAAAAGGTGTGTACAGCAAGGATGATTGTGGTAAACTAAAAAGCAAAGACTCAAATCATACAAGACGCTCCAAGCAAAACACATATCATGTGGTGAATAAAAATATAGCTCCAAGTGAACTTACCGACGGAAGTAGACGAAAGAGGGGATGCCTTCCGGGGCATCCCCAAGCTTTGGCTTTTTGGTGTCCTTAGATTATCTTGGGGGTGCCATGGGCATCCCCAATCTTAGGATCTTGCCACTCCTTGTTCCATGATCCAACAAACCTTTCACCTAAAACTTGAAAACTTCACAACACAAAACTCAACAGAAAATCTCGTGAGCTCCGTTAGCGAAAGAAAACAAAAGACCACTTCAAGATACTGTAATGAACTCATTCTTTATTTATATTGGTGTTAAACCTACTGTATTGCAACTTCTCTATGGTTTATAAACTATTTTACTAGCCATAGATTCATCAAAATAAGCAAACAACACACGAAAAACATAATCTGTCAAAAACAGAACAGTCTGTAGTAATCTGTAACTAACGCAAACTTCTGGAACTCAAAAAATCAGCAAAAATAGGAGGACCTAGACAATTTGTTCATTGATCAGCAGCAATTGGAATCACTATTTTATCACGTTCTGGTGATTTTTAACAATTATTTTCGTGAACAGAAAGTTTCTGGAAATTTCTGCAAGATCAAATAACTATCTTCCAAGAAGATCCTATAGGTTTAACTTGGCACAAACACTAATTAAAACATAAAAACACATCTAACCAGAGACTAGATCAAAGATTTATTCCTAAAAAGAAACAAAAGCAAAAAAAATTAAAAATAAAATTGGGTTGCCTCCCAACAAGCGCTATCGTTTAACGCCCCTAGCTAGGCATAAAACCAAGGATAGATCTAGGTATTGCCATAATAGTGGTATGGCAAGTCATGAAAACTTTTCTCGTATTCTCTACGTTCAGCAGCAAGTTTTCTTTGAGGCAAGCTAAAATAATCAAAAGGGCTAAATTTAATGGGACAAAAGTCCCCAAGATCAATCTGGGGAGGTATGGGTTCCTCCCTAGGCCCTTTGTATTGCACAACCAATTCATCATTACAAGCATTCTTTTGGCAAAAAGTCACAAGCCTTTGTTCAAGAGGAAAACCTAATCCATTATTCTGAATAGCAAAATCATCATTAAGCTCGGAAATTCCATCAACTAGAATATCAGCTGGAACCTTTTTCCTAAGATTTTCATTATCAGCAACATGATCCAAAGATTGTAAACGCATCATGTCTTCTTGATTAAAAAGGATAGCTTCAATGGGAGGATGACTAGCATCTACCCTATAATGCGCAAAGATTTCTTTGGCCTCTTTTATTATGAATCTAATCTCATGAGCCAAAAAGATAGTGGCAGCACGCTTAACAGAAGAATGCTCAATATTAGAGAATTCTAGGGAAATTCTTTGTATGCAAGGATGCATGTGCATAAATTGCCTTTCAAGTTCAACTATAAGCATGGCAATAGCATCCGCAAGACTACTAGTTGAAGAATAGAACCACCCATAGAAGACAGAGTACCGGCACAAGTAAAGAAATCTTGAATAACTCCGTTTCCAATAATATTACCACTACCTATTCGAAATCTTTTTGTATGCAAGGTAGGGGGTTGTTCAGCAGGAGCATCAGAATTTTCTATGATATTATTATTGTCCATATCGGCAATAATTTCCCCAATTTCAGAGATAACGACAGAGAGAGCGAGGGGCAAAAAGAAGAAGGCAAACGGAAAAGAGAGGGCGAATAAAACGGCAAGGGTGAAGTGGGGGAGAGGAAAACGAGAGGCAAATGGCAAATAATGTAATGCGGGAGATAAGGGATTATGATGGGTACTTGGTATGTTGACTTTTGCATAGACCTCCCCGGCGACGGCGCCAGAAATCCTTCTTGCTACCTCTTGAGCACTGCGTTGGTTTTCCCTTGAAGAGGAAAGGGTGATGCAGCAAAGTAGCGTAAGTATTTCCCTCAGTTTTTGAGAACCAAGGTATCAATCCAGTAGGAGGCTACGCGCGAGTCCCTCATACCTACACAAAACAAATAAATCCTCGCAACCAACGCGATAAGGGGTTGTCAATCCCTTCACGGTCACTTACGAGAGAGAGATCTGATAGATATGATAGGATAATACTTTTTTGGTATTTTTATGATAAGATGCAAAGCAAAATAAAAGAAAAGAAAAAAGCAAAGGAAATAAATAAGTGTTGAAAGATTAATATGATGAAGATAGACCCGGGGCCATAGGTTTCACTAGTGGCTTCTCTCAAGAGCATAAGTATTCTACGGTGGGTGAACGAATTACTGTTGAGCAATTGACAGAATTGAGCATAGTTATGAGAATATCTAGGTATGATCATGTATATAGGCATCACGTCCGAGACAAGTAGACCGACTCCTGCCTACATCTACTACTATTACTCTGCTCATCGACCGCTATCCAGCATGCATCTAGAGTATTAAGTTCATGAAAACAGAGTAACGCCTTAAGCAAGATGACATGATGTAGAGGGATAAATTCATGCAATATGATAAAAACCCCATCTTGTTATCCTCGATGGCAACAATACAATACGTGCCTTGCTGCCCCTACTGTCACTGGGAAAGGACACCGCAAGATTGAACCCAAAGCTAAGCACTTCTCCCATTGCAATAAAGATCAATCTAGTAGGCCAAACCAAACTGATAATTCGAAGAGACTTGCAAACATAACCAATCATACATAAAAGAATTCAGAGAAGATTCAAATATTGTTCATAGATAATCTTGATCATAAACCCACAATTCATCGGTCTCAACAAACACACTGCAAAAAGAAGATTACATCGAATAGATCTCCACGAGAGAGGGGGAGAACATTGTATTGAGACCCAAAAAGAGAGAAGAAGCCATCTAGCTACTAACTATGGACCCGAAGGTCTGAGGTAAGCTACTCACACTTCATCGGAGAGGCTATGGTGTTGATGTAGAAGCCCTCCGTGATGGATGCCTCCTCCGGCGGAGCTCCGGAACAGGCCCCAAGATGGGATCTCGTGGGTACAGAAGGTTGTGGCGGTGGAATTAGGTTCTTGGCTCCTGTTCTGATCGTTTGGGGGTATGTAGGTATATATAGGAGGAAGGAGTACGTCGGTGGAGCAACAGGGGGCCCACGAGGGTGGAGGGCGCGCCCTGGGGGGGTAGGCGCGCCCCCCTACCTCGTGGCCTCCTGGAAGCTTCTCTTACGTAGGGTCCAAGTCTCCTGGATCTTGTTCGTTCCAAAAATCACGCTCCCGAAGGTTTCATTCCGTTTGGACTCCGTTTGATATTATTTTTCTGCGAAACTTTGAAATAGGCAAAAAAACAGCAATTCTGGGCTGGGCCTCCAGTTAATTGGTTAGTCCAAAAAATGATATAAAAGTGAATAATAAAGCCCAATAATGTCCAAAACAGAAGATAATATAGCATGGATCAATCAAAAATTATAGATACGTTGGAGACGTATCATTGCACAAAGAGCAGATCAGGGCATGGCAGCACGACAGAAAGCACACGAGCAATTTACCCAGGTTTGGGCCGCCGCGAGGCATAAGACCCTACTCCTGCTTTGGTGTATTGATGATGGAATGAATCTGGTGGTGCGTAGTACACTTGCCGGGCAAGGGCTGCCTCCGGGCAGGAGCGACTACGGACGTGTGGTGGCTTGGGCTTGTCAAGTTTCTAACCCTCTAACCCCTCCTACGAGTGCCATGGGCATCCTTTTATAGATTAAGGGGTCACCACAGTGGCAAAGTGGTCATTGCCCACTGATATGATAGCAAACAGTGCTATCATACCTAACTCTGCGGGCTGACAGGGTGCATTAAATACACCGCTTAGTGTCACATCACTGGCTGTCCGGCAAGGCCTGCCAGGCTATCTCGCCCGCTCCGCATCTGTTCTCTTGACACGTCACAAGACGGGTGCCATCTATGAGTTTCTTCTGTAGGATATGGCTGCCACGTGGCGAATGCCTGCCACTTAATCATTTTGCGGCTTGACACCACACTGATTGACGACGTGGGTCGTGCTTGAGTGGTTGGTGGGGTGGTTCGGCCCCCGTGAGCCCCGGCAGGCTCTGCCGAGGAGTCTTGACTGCTTGCTTCGGGTGGTGGCCTAGCCTCTTGTCGGGCTCGCCTGCCCAGCAAGGGAGGCCCTTCTCTTGCCGATATCATGTTCCTTTGGCTCGATCTCGATCTCTCTGAGCTGGATGTTGGTTCTTCAAGTCTCTTGGTTCTTCCGTGTCTGTCTTGAGCTGGTACTTCAATCTTGACCTTGTGCCTGTGCACAGTTGGGCGACATACCCAGGGTCTGTTGCACCGACACCATATTTTCTTTAACAATCCTACCATTTTCTACAGTGCGTCCCTTGCTATGCAACAGGTTCTGTAGTGCACAATCTTTCCCTTTACATAAATCAAGACTGCAGGGATGAACATGGTGACTCCTATTTTGGCACTGGCCTTTGGAAAGAAATTTCTTAGTTCTATGTACTAAAAGCTGGCACTAAAATTGCACTACACATAAAAGAGCCTGGTCATGAGATATATGCTAACTTCCCCGATGATACCATCCGTCCAGACTTTGTTCGAAGTAAGTTTTCTTTTCAAGTATCTGCATGTTGGCTTACCCAGGAATATCAAATGAATTGTGTAGTATTTAAGCAACCAATTGATATTCCATTTTCTTACTATATTCCTACCTACTAACTTCTAGTTACCAATACACTTTTCTTTTGCCCTGTTTTAACTAAATATTCCTTGTACTCCCAATTCTATCAGAAAGCGCCGCTTACAAGGAGACTCCGGAGGTGGAGAACAGGGCTGCCAACAAGCAGAGGCGGGGCGAGCAAGAACCGCAAGCGACTCCAGCAGGCCAAGACTTCATCAGCAGCCTCCCCGATGATATGTTGACAGTCATCATCTCCCTCCTCCCAATCAAATATGGGGCTCGGACAACCGTCCTTTCCCGACCGTGGCGCCCCCTATGGAAATCCACCCCTCTCAACCTCATCGACACCCACGAGCTCTGCCATGGCTATCACAAAAGCTTGGATGCATTCTCCAACATCCTCGGTAGTCACCCATGTGCAACCAGAGGCCTTAGAATGGGCAAGTTCCGTTCCAACGGCAAGGACCAAGCCAAGCTTGAGGACTTGTTCTGATCCCATGCCTTAGATCTGCTCGAGGAGCTCACTTTTGATGATCGGCATATGCACTTGCTGCCAACGTCCACACTCCGCCTCGCGCCCATGGTGTGCGTCGCCAAGTTCAGGAACTGCCATTCCCAACCTTAATGACGCGCTCGCTCTTATTCTACCATGACTGAAGCACCTCGAGCTCGTCGCCATCTGCCTCACAAACGGTGACATGCAGCGCCTACTCCGTGGATGTACTGCACTCGAGTACCTTCGTCTTCAGGCGATCAATGGGTTGAGTAGCTTCCACATCACCTCCATGACTCTTCGGACTATTTATGTGTGTTGCTGGTGCGGCAAGAAGACATCACAAGATGTGTACCACAGTATAGTCATTGAGGACACACCTTCACTTGAGAGATTACTTGTAGTTGATCAAGAAGGTCCAACAAGAATCAATGTAATTTCTGCGCTGAAATTGACAGTGGTGGGCTACTCGCCTGACAAATACTCCGAACTTGTTATTGGATCCACACCCGTTCAGGTATACAACAGCCGCCTTCTACCTCTCATTCTATAAATTAACATTATTTCTAATTTTGAAGATGTATGTTCGTATGTCATCCAGAAAATGATTTTGACAAGCTTGACCCCGAAACTGCGCACAGTGAAGGTCTTGGCACTAGAATCTATCGGCCCCAACCAGGAGCAAGTTGTCAGCTATATATCGAGGTGATGTTCCTTTCCTGTTAAATGTTAACCATATGGGATTTCAATTTGTGACACTTTTTTCCAAGTTTACAATGACCTTTTTTCTAGATTGTAATCAAATGCCCATGTTAATCATGTCGGATCAAAGATGGCATGTTAGTGCATTTTACAAATCATGCAAACCAAATAGGCCTGTAGTAGTGTTCAAAACTGCATGGGCACTAACACGTTTTGTTCTTCTGGAGATAAGATTAGGCCCGATGGTGGATAATGTGATACAGTATAAAAATCACGTCGAATGCCTAGATCTGCATCTCTCATAAATTACTTTGAACTCCTACCGAGGGACGTTACCGGAGATTATATTTGCCAGGTTCTTTGTTATCAGAGCAAGGGTGCTGAAAGTAATGAGGTTTGCCCTACATTTATTTCGCAAAAATGAATGGTTTGCTGATCAGCGTCGGCGTCTGCGGTAGAATGGAATAGTCTTTGAAAATGCTGAATTTCATTTTGGAACTTCAGATGACAGAGTGATCGGAAGTCATCGTGTCAACCCCATACATGACTTCTAAGTGGCTGACCCCCTTGCAAAAATTATGAGGTTTCGAAACCAGACTTAGAAGTGGTAATATTAGTTTGAACCTCTTTGATATCCATGTTCAGCGGACCAGCGCGAGTGTTTGCAGCTGATGAGCTAAGTTTCATATCTAATATCAGTTTGAACCTTGTAATCATCAAATTTGAGCAATATAACTCTGGAATTTGAACCTTGTAATATTTGGAGCCTTTGTGGTACAATCGTTGAAATGGCATCGTATGAGACTCGTATATTGGTAGCACTATTTGGACCTTAATATGCAATGGACTTAGATTTTATTAACCATTCTCGAATCTGTTTACCTTGTCGATCTCATAGCACACGATCTGTATAGCTAACTCGACTGCGATCTTCGACATTATTGCACACAGTTGGTTTCTTGAACCATGTGCAAAGGGCAGAGCGCAGAATTAATTATCGCACTTGAGTTTCCGTCATCACCCTTTTGTGTAACTTTGACCTCATCACCCATGGGTAACCTTATGACCAAAGTCATTCCACACACTTTGATTTTACAAAGCTTTTTGCCAATAAATGCCCATGATTTGTCCCTCTTCTAGCCGACGCGTGCCCAAACTAGCCGGGCGGGAAGCTTGCGCGGTAAACTATGCGGTAGCGCGGGAACAGGCTCTGACATTACATTTGGCGCCTCTTCAAGCCCATGCATGGTGAAACGAAATGCGTGCGGTGCGGTGTTGTCAAGCGTGCACTGGAATCCTCCGCTATGAACGCCGTGACAAGACGTGACCTTTTGATCGCGCCCCACCATTTATTACAGCGGCCATTTAATTCTTGTGTCTCTTCAACCTTTTGATCGCGCCCCACCATTGCAAGAAGCACACCCACCATGACAAATTCTTAGAGGGTATCCTGCGCGGCTCCAATGGCGCTCCGTGTGGCTGCCGACGACGCCCAGCAGTTCACCATGCATGCCGTGGTGGACACCCACAGAAGGTTCACGGAGCTCTCGGTGGTGTACACCAACAACCCGGTCTGGGTGGAGCACTCCATCCACATCATGGAGTTGTTGCTTGCGGAGGAGAACTAAAAGGTGCCGGGTTCGACCTGGAGTACACCCGCGCTCGTGTCGGGTTTCATCCCAAGGTCGCCGTCGCCCACATGTGCATGCGCAACCACGTCCTCGTCTACCACTAGTGTCTGGCCACAAGGCCTTGCGAGCGTTGCGCCAGGTTTGTCAACAGCCCCCACTACATGTTCGCTATGGTGGACATCACCGGCTATGTAAAGGTGCTCAAGTATTCGGGCATCGCCTGCCAGAATCTTGTTGACATCCAGGGCCAATACAAGATCTGGGGCAGCAAGGAACATGAGAAGGACTCACTGGTTCACCTTGCCGAGGCCATCATCGACCCCTACTAAAGAGACATGAAGGATTCCTGCAACAAGGACAAGCGTGCCTTGCACTCGTCCTGGATGGAGAAATTCGACAAAGCTCACGTCGTGTACACGACCAAGGAGGCGTACACAAGCTACGACATGTACAAGAGGATCGTTGACATGAGGAAGTGCCTCCTTCCCCAAAACGGCTAGGGATCCGGCCGGAAGCAGAGCAATGGCAAGCATTGTCGCAACAGTAAGTAGATGATTAGATGCTCGTTTCTCCTAGTTTAGTATGCATGTAATTGCTTACTTTGGTGTGTGGAAATGTTATGTGTGTAGTCACTTCTGTAATTGTATGCTTAATTTGGTTTTGCAATGCTATCTTTTTAAGTATATAATGTTGATGCTCTATAGAAAGAGAAAATCACATCGCACACGGACTAAACAATGGAACCCGTCTGTGATGATTTCATCAATCACTGACAATTATATAACAGCAATCGTTTGGTCACAACCCACAAGGCGTGTTAACAGGAATCCAATGGTGCAGAGACCTGCTATACAAACAGTTTTTAACCCCTTTCCGCGACGGTGTTTGGAACCGTCGCCAAGTGAGTGTGGGCGATAGGGGGGTCCTTCCCACACGACCCAGAAACCATCGGGGATAGGCCCTCCTGGCACACAGGCTGGGGCAAAATGAGCTCGTGTGCGATCTGGCGGGGCATCGAAACCCAATCGTTTACATTCATATGTACATCCCACACGGTAAATCCTAGAAAAACATTTCCGTTCGTATGTATATCACAAACAGCTTTTTGTGTGGAAATGTTTGTGCAAGGTGGCCTAACGCAAGCAGTTCTCTATCGTAAGCCATGTGTGATTGTCAGTTGATCGAACACGCCTACTTTCTAGGAACCGTGTGGGTTGTTTGAGTTCATCACCCACGGTGTTGTCTGAGTAACCGTCTGCAATAGAAAACCCCAATAAGCAGGGTGATTAGCCTATTATTGATATTCCACATAGTAACCAAATTGATATTTCTTATAAAACACACCAGATATTTCATATCCATATAACAGCAAGTAGGAATTCATAATCGAATTACACCAGATAGCTTCGGCACTCAGTTACGCCATTACACAACAACACCAAGTTTCACATGAAACATCGAAAACCTTTGGAAAGTAGCATCATACATGGTAAATAGACAGATGAATCTCATCTGGGAAACTGCAAAAGTGGAATGCAAATATTGAGCCTTTAGTGATGTTGAATGTCCTTGCAACTTTAGGCCAGTGGCTATGGATAATTGCCCGACCAACCTTCGTCCTCTTCAGGAACACTTCAATATTGTACCATGGGTGTTGAATGAATACCTTCCTCGCCTCTTGACATTGCTTTCAAAAGTACTGAAAACAAAGATATGCATAAGTCGCTGTTATAAATTTTGAAATGGCGCAGGGGGTAAAAACAAGGTAAAAGAGTTAGTACCATCCTATAGTTGGCTGATGTCTTCTTCATTGTGCAAACAAAGATCTTGCTGTTATTCGTTGCAAGTTTCTTCATCCTAATTATCTGTCTGAGTTTCTTGACTTGGCTGATATTCATGGACATCTCATTTCCCCATATGCAAAATGGGTTGAACAGTGGGTCTAAGTCACTGACAGAAGGACATACATGTGCAAGACCAAATTGTAAGAAACCTAAATATTAGAATGATTCCTGCAACTGCACAATAATGTGGTATTAGCGAAAGGACCATGCATGAGCAAACCTCGATGGTAAACCGCAGTGTCTCCCATTGTTTCCCTGTAACACACATAAGGAAGATCTTGATCAGGTTAACTAAGAGTTGCCATACTATCAGTAGAATATGTATTGAGTACAGACAAATTCGATTTATTTCTCACATGCATAACAATACAAAATTGTACCCACGGTAAATGAAAACCAAATTGCAGAATTGAACCAAACAGTTAAATGGATAGCAGACCAAATGAACCAAAATAGTTAACTGAGCATGACATTGCAGAATAGAAACATGTACTAGAAGATAAGACAGTTAAATGAACAAAGAATGCTTGAGAACAGTACTACGAAATGTAGCAATTGTTGGACCAAACTGTTAACTGAACATTCCATTTTAGAGGACCAAACTGTTAACTAAACATTACATTCCGGAGGACCAAACTGTTTAGTGAACATCTAGTTGCATATTAACTTTACAGAGGACAAATCACTAGAAGGCACTAGCGGTCGCCCCGAGAAAACATCACGAATTGTATTTGAAAGTAGACAACAAGGTGGCGGTGTCGACGGTGGCCTCGAAGACGAGGTGCTCCTCCAAGATCTGGCGGTCGGCACGCATGGCAGCCATAGCGACCTCGTGCGCGCATGTGGCCGCGATTTGCTACTGAGCTCCACATTATACTGCGTGCAAAATGGTTGTGGACGGCGCTTAATTGGAGGACGAGGCTAGTTATTTCGGCGGAAGGTGTCGCGCCATCGGTCGGGGCATGTGGGACGGGGAAGGAGGAGGATTGTGTGGGTAGAGTGTGGAACACCTGACCATATCCCCGAGGCCGCGCAACAAGAAGAAGGGTTGGCGGCGAGGCGGCCGCGCAACAAGAAGAAGGGTCACCGGCGAGGAGGCGGCGCTGCAAGAAGAAGGGTCACCGGCGAGGAGGCGGCGCTGCAAGAAGATGGGTAGCCGGCAAGGAGGCGGTGCTGCAAGAAGAAGGGTCGCCGGCGAGGAGGCCGAGCTGCCAGTAAGTGAAAGTGAAGGTTTGAACTTGGAAAGCGAGGAGGAACAGTGGAAATGTTGCTTTTGGTGGGAGGGAGGGGGCGGGGAGATAGATATTTCCGTGGTGGCAGAAAAATTTCGCTCGGTGCCGCGAGAAACTGGCGCGCAAGTGTGGTTCAAGCGCGGGCGGTAGACTGTAGACGATGAAGCTTCCTGCGTAAGCCAAACAAGACGGTGCGCCAAGATATTTGATATCGCATCCCACACGATTCTTTCTAGTAAACTGTATGTGGTATACCCTTTTTTTCATTATGTTTTGAACAACAAAATGGTGTTACGGAGGGAAAGGATGGTGTTCGAATTGCTAGAACATTTATGTACAGTGAACATGCAACTACATGAGTGTCGTGTTTAAATTTGGAATTATTATGGTTTCCTTTGGCATTTTTTATGCATTAATTGAGTTTCTAGGCATTTAATGTGCATAATTCAAATTTGAACTACAAGCACATGCTCCAGTGCACCAATGTTTGTTGAAAACTCACATGCTCCAGTGCACCAAATTCAAATGGGAATGAACTTCAAACAGCTGGGCGTCGTGGCTCGGCCGGGAACATTGAGAAACTTGGTTTTAAATCCCTGGAAATTCAAAACTCGCCAGAAAATCATGAACCTTGGCATGGTGTCATTTCATGGCACCAACATGCTGTGGTAAAAAAATTCATCACATTTGGACAAGTTTTGGTATAAGCTTCTTGCAAACCGGAGCTTCTCTCGAGCAGCCTCGTGGTTCCCGAGGGGGGATGTGTCTCCTTTGTGTGCGAAACGATATACGCAGCCTCCCCCTCCCCATTGATTTTTTACAGAGGCAACATAGAACTATATGAGTGTCGTGTTAAAATTTGGAATTATTCCGGGTTTGTTTGGACTTTTCATACATTAATTGAATTTCTGGTCATTTAATGTGCATAATTTAAATTTGACTACAAGCACATGCTCCAGTGCACCAAAGTTGGTTGAAAAATCACATGTGTGTCCTTGGATGAATTTCTAGGTTCCATGCAAGAAATGGGAATGAAGTTCAAACACCTGGACGTCGTGGCTCCGCCGGAAAGATTGAGAAACTTGGTTTTTTTAATTCATGTAAATCCAAAACACGTCTGAATATCATGAAACTTGGCATGGTGTCATGACATGGCACCAACATGTTGTGGTAAATTGTTTGGCTGAATTAGGACAAGCTTTGGTATAAGCTGCTCGTAAACCGGAGCTTCTCTCAAGAAGCCTCGTGGTTCCGAGAGGGAACGTGTCACCTCTGTGTGCGAAACGACATACACTGCCTTCTGCCGTCTTAATTTTTTTACACGGGCTGATTAGACCAAATAGAAGTATCGTGCTAAATTTTGGAATTATTCCGGGTTCGTTTGACCTTTTTTATACATTAGTTGAATTTTCGGGCATTTAATGTGCATAATTAAAATTTGAACTACAAGCACATGCTCCAGTGCACCAAAGTTGGTTGAAAAATCACATGTGTGTCCTTGGGTGAATTTGTAGGTCCCATGTAAGAAACGGGAATGGAATTCAAACATATGGGCGTCGTGCCTCGTCTAGAAATATTGAGAAACTTGGTTTTTTAATTCCTGTAAATCCAAAGCACGCCTAAAAATCATGAAACTTGGCATGGTGTCATGACATGGCACGAACATGCTGTGGTAAGTTTTTTGGCCGAATTGGGATAAGCTTTGGTATAAGCTTCTTGCAAACCGGAGCTTCTCTAAAGAAGGCTCATGGTTCCGAGAGGGAATGTGTCACTTCCGTGTGCGAAATGACATACACTGCCTTCTCCCGCCTTGATTTTTTTACATAGGCAGCTTAGACCAAATAGGAGTTTCGTGCTAAATTTTGGAATTATTCCGGGTTCGTTTGGACTTTTTATACATTAGTTGATTTTCCAGTCATTTAATGCACATAATACAAATTTGAAGTACAAGCGCATGCTCGAGTGCGCAAAAGTTAGTTGGAAAATCGTTTGTGTGTACTTAGGCGAACTTTTAGGTCCCATGGAAGAAGTGGGAATGGAATTCAAACATCTGGGCATCTTGGCTCGGCCGGAAACATCGAGAAACTTGGTTTTAAAATTCCCATAAATCCAAAACTCGCCTGAAAATCATGAAACTTGGCATGGTGTCATGACATGGGACCAACATGTTGTCGTAATTTTTCTGTCCGATTTGTGAAGGCACTCACATTAACAGTCAATAAAGTCATTTTGGAACAAGTGTTGTCACGTTACAAATCGGAAACACAAGTATTATTCAAACCGTGGGCATTCTACATACCAATTATGTGCCGCCACGCGTCCCCTTTTTTCATTGTCTAGGAAGTGTCGTGCGGGGTAGCTATTTGAATACAGGAGGCATGCAATCACACCCCTGCGCGTGCTCATCGGGAGGAGAGCCCTTTGACCTCTATCCGCCGCCCACCTCCCTCCCAACGTCTCCATTAATGGCGCCCGAGCCCCTGTTTCACGGCGTGGCTATGTCTCACTCAACTGAGATTTAAGAGAGAAAAAAGAAAATCTGAAAATAATGCTTTGCACGGATCTTGATGTAAGATCCGACGGACCTATATAGCATCGACTGTGACTTATAGCAAGACTAAGGAATATAAGGACAATGACAGTGGATAATAATTGTCTTACATATTTAGGAAGATAATTAAAAAACCACATGCGGCAATGCCCAAAATATACAAGGGCGAAAGAAGAAGGAAGGCAATGATCTGGCTCGCTGATCTCTAATTTCTTGATGCATTTCTGCAGGCCAATGGAAGTAGTCTCCGCGGCGAGCAGCGATGAGCTCTTTCGTGTCCTCAGGACGATTCTTGAGAGCATCCACGAATTCCTCCACCAGCCTTTGGCTCTCGATGTGGAGCATGTGATTCTCGTCCATAAGTTTCTTGACGATGACGCCGGTCCTCTTCAACAAGGCAGTGGTATCCTCCTGCTGCTCCGCACTTCCGATGATCTTCGCCCTCAGCAGGTCGCACTGCTACCTCTTGAGCACTGCATTGGTTTTCCCTTGAAGAGGAAAGGGTGATGCAGTAAAGCAGCGTAAGTATTTCCCTCCGTTTTTGAGAACCAAGGTATAAATCCATTAGGAGGCCACGCACGAGTCCCTCCCACCTACACAAACAAATAAGATCCTCGCAACCAACGCAATAAAGGGGTTGTCAATCCCTTCACGGTCACTTACGAAAGTGATATATGATAGATATGATAAGATAATATTTTTGGTATTTTTATGATAGATATGCAAAGTAAAATAAAAGGCAATAAAAATAGCTAAGTGTTGGAAGATTAATATGATGGAAAATAGACCCGGGGGCCATAGGTTTCACTAGTGGCTTCTCTCGTGAGCATAAGTATTACGGTGGGTAAACAAATTACTGTTGAACAATTGACATAATTGAGCATAGTTATGAGAATATCTAGGTATGATCATGTATATAGGCATCACGTCCGTGACAAGTAGACCGACTCCTGCCTGCATCTACTACTATTACTCCACACATCGACCGCTATCCAGCATGCATCTAGAGTACTAAGTTCAAAAGAACAGAGTAACGCTTTAAGTAAGATGACATGATGTAGAGGGATAAACTCATGCAATATGATATAAACCCCATCCTGTTATCCTCGATGGCAACAATACAATACGTGCCTTGCTGCCCCTGCTGTCACTGGGTAAGGACATCGCAAGATTGAACCCAAAGCTAAGCACTTCTCCCATTGCAAGAAAGATCAATCTAGTAGGCCAAACCAAACTAATAATTCGAAGAGACTTGCAAAGATAACCAATCATACATAGAAGAATTCAGGGAAGATTCAAATTTTGTTCATAGATAAACTTGATCATAAACCCACAATTCATCGGTCTCAACAAACACACCGCAAAAGAAAATTACATCGAATAGATCTCCACGAGGATCGTGGAGAACTTTGTATTGAGATCCAAGGAGAGAGAAGAAGCCATCTAGCTAATAACTATGGACCCGAAGGTCTGAGGTAAACTACTCACACATCATCGGAGAGGCTATGGTGTTGATGTAGAAGCCCTCCGTGATCAAAGCCCCCTCCGGCGGAGCTCCGGAAAAGGCCCCAAGATGGGATCTCACGGGTACAGAAGGTTGTGACGGTGGAATTAGGTTTTTGGCTCCGTATCTGGTAGTTTTGGGGTACGTAGGTATATATAGGAGGAAGAAGTATGTCGCTAGAGCAACGTGGGCCCCACGAGGCTGGAGGGCGCGCCCAGGGGGGTAGGCACGCCCCCTACCTCGTGCCCTCCTGATTGCTTTCTTGAAGTAGGTTCCAAGTCCTCTAGATCACGTTTGTTCCAAAAATCACGTTCCCGAAGGTTTCATTCCGTTTGGACTCCGTTTGATATTCTTTTTCTACGAAACTCTGAAATAGGCAAAAAAACAGCAATTCTGGGCTGGGCCTCCGGTTAATAGGTTAGTCCCAAAATAATATAAAAGTGTATAATAAAGCCCATTAAACATCCAAAACAGAATATAATATAGCATGGAACAATAAAAAATTATAGATATGTTGGAGACGTATCATGCACTCGGCTCGGAGCTTCGCATTGCCCTCACTTAGTTGCCGGATGATGCCGGTAGCCTATTCAAATAAGGCTTTCATGTCGTCCTGCAACCTCGCCCAGCCGGAGATCTGATCCATCTGCCTATGGATGATCGCATTCATGCACCTGCAAGAGTCCTCGCCTGCCCATGAGACATTTTCCCGGGCCGCCGCGGCATGGGAGGACATCTCTGCTGCATTCGCGGTGCGGCGGGACAGCTCTGCTGCTTCTGCGGTGCGGCCAGACCAATCCGCTGTATCGACGGTGCAGCGGGTCCTCCGTGCTGCTTCGGCGGCGCAGCGGGACCTCTGTGCTGCTACGGCTGTGCAGCGGGACATGTCGGCTGCTTTCACGGCGAGGCAGGACATCTCTTGTGCTTCCGCTTCCATGCTCGCCTCTCCCTAGTGGTAATCTCTCGACCGAGAACTCACGCTGGCCATGGCACACGCAAGGGAACGATGATGAATGACTTGTTTATTTTTGTGGATGAGGAGTTGAGGAGGAATGTGCAATCATCTTGGAGTAGTAGTATTTATAACCGAGTACTAATACACTCCTAACTGGGAAACCGTTTAGGTTTTGATCAGTGTGAACAGGTTTGCAATTAAATATAGCGTGGTAGTAATTTGGAATGTAACGGGACGCAGACTCAAAATTTATTGACGATTCTATAATTTCTAAGTGCGGCACTACTCCCGGACAGCTTAACGTGGGCACTCTTTCTCGGCCTCGTACATGGCGTTTGCAGCATTGGGTGCACCGCAATAGGCAATGTCAGCACACGTCTTGTTCCAACAACAGTGTGCGCTCGTTATTACCATCACGCACGCTTCTTTTAATTAGAATGTGTGCCCATGTAGTGCACACACGTTGATATGTCTAACTGTTTCTGTTTGTTGTGGCCAATCGCAAAAAGTTCATCCGTGTGAAGTGTATGCCGTCAGTCGCACACACTTTGATCTGGCTGACCATTTCTCTTCTGTTGCCTAATCTCAAACAGTTAATCCTTCTGAAGTATATGCCCTCAATCGCACACACCTTTATCTAGCTGCCCGCTTCTGCTGTTCCGCCTCATCATGAACAGTTAATCCGAGTGAACTGTATGCCGTATATCGCACACGCCTTCATCTGGCTGCCCGTTTCTGTTCTTCTTCCTCATCGCAAACAATTAATTGAACTGAACTGTATGCCCTGCATCGCACACGCAACTAAAATCGGAACCGTGTTTGATGGCTCCACCATCGCAAACATTTTGCATCTTTTTTGACGGTTTTTTTACATCGCCGTTTGCGATTAATGCATCGCACACAGTTTCGTCAAAGGGTCTCTGATCGTAGTGTCGCGTTAGCAGCATCCTGCAGTAGTGACCGTCTGTGTTGTGGTCGGTCTTCCCACACGTTTCCGATTACAGACCTGTTTGCCGTGTATCCACTACTGCAGGATGCTGGTTACGCGACACAATGATCAGAGACCCTTTGACGAAACTGTGTGATATGCCATAATCGCAAACGGTTGTGTAAAAAACCATCAAAAAAGGTGCAAAACATTTGCGATGGAGGATGCATCAAACACGGTTCAGATTTTAGTTGCGTGTGCGATGCAGGGCATACGTTTCAGCTCAATTAACTATTTGCGATGAGGAGGAACAAAAGAAACGGGCAGCCAGATGAAGGTGTGTGCGATGTACAACATACGGTTCACTCGGATGAACTATTTGTGATTAGGCAACACAAAAGAAACGGTCAGCCCGATCAAGGTGTGTGCGATGTACATCATACGGTTCACTAGGATGAACTGTTTGTGATTAGGCAAGAGAACATAAACGGTCCAATATAACAAGATGTGTGTGATATGCGGCAAATAGGTCTGTAATCAGAAATGTGTGCGAAGACCGATAATAACGCGGACGATTGCTTCTAATAAGACGTATGTGATATGCTCTGTCTACACAACATCTATTGGCCATTGTGGGACGGGCGGTCATCCGGATACGCCATAAGGATGTGAAGGGGCATTCCTATCAGCAAGGACTAGTTGTTCCACCAGTAGCTCATGTAAGAAAACTATCAAGTTAAGTGTGCTCAGGATGGAGCAGCCATCGGCTGGCTGACTGGATGGGAAGTTGTGTCGATGTTAAATTAGCTGATGGGATGGGTCATTTCAGTCAAATGACTGAAATGTCCCATTCCCTCAGCTAATTTAACCTCGATGTCCTTGTTTTTTATTTTTTTTATTTTTTAACACATGTTAAAGAAGGTCTACTGCATTACTTTTTGACAATGTGCGATACGTGGCATACAGTTGATCCATCAGACCTATTTGTGATGGAATAGGCCGTGTGTGTTGTGGGCAAACGCTTGCTAGTATTCAACTGTTTGGGATTGATGAATTCATCACCGATGGGTTCCCTAGTGTGGTCCGTGTTCATTTGATCATCATCTACTTCTTGTGCTAGCTCGATGATAAGTTTCCATTAATTGATGGCGTTCTATGAACACGCCACCGTTTCCCGCCATTTCCTCACCTGTTTCCTGCCACCCTGCTATATTGCGCATAGGGGGCGCGCGACGCACGGAGGCGACAAGTGGAACATGTAGCACATCCACCTTTTCCAAGCATGCCAACCCACCAAAGCGCCGCCTCTGCCATCAACCTCGTCGACGAGGAAAACAAGCAGGCGCCAGGGCCCGTCGAGGCCGAGGCGCTCCCCGGCAACGCGATGGACGACGCCGTGATACGCGTCATCGCCAGGGTTGAGCAGACCTTTGGCGCATGGCGCTTGAGCGCCGCGGATCAAGATAGGCATGTCAGCGCCGATAGGCTGTAGCTCGCCGCACAACATGATCGATGGCGCGCCGCAGAGCAAGCTAGGCGCATCCACGCTGATAGGCTGCAGCTCGCCGCACTGCAAGACCGTTGGAGCGCCGCAGAGCAAGAGGCGTAGCGCGCCGCACAGCAAGAGCGGATCCATCGGCGCTTGCCTGCTGTTGACACGGCGTCGCAGCTGGGTACACGTCCCGTCAGTACCCGCATTCCTTGCTAGGAGTGGGCAGAGGCCCTCGGCGCCGCACTTGCACCAGAGGCCGGCTGCACCGTAGTTGCACCAGACGCCCACCGTGCCGTTCGCATGGGTGCCGCTGTTCGCCTTGTCCGCGGCCCGCTGGATGCCAACGCGCTGGTCCGTAGGGTCGACCGCCTCCTTGGCCCAGGTGTCCACTTGGGCGCAGTAGAGGAACATGGCCGTCGCATCCTTGAGCTGGTGATCTCCGATTAAATAGCCAACTTGTAGCTCAAGATCACGCTCCAGATGTACCGCGAGTGTGTCGACCGCTTGGACGAACGCCTGCACGAGTTCAAGCAGAGCCAAGAGCTACCCTAGGCAAGGGCTGCTGGTCATGGTCTCATGGACGCGTTTTGTTTTGAAAAATCGTTTCGACGTGGATAGTTATGTATTTATAGCAATCATAGTATTGCTCTATTTATCGCTCTGTTTCAATGTGTGTACTCTATTTTCCATTCTTATATGTTCTGTTTCAATGTGTGTATATATGCTTTCCATTCTATATATGTGGATGATAACAGCTAGATTCAAATTAGTATACAAAAACAGATAGAAAATGGAATTCATAATATATATATATTAATTGTTCATTAGATCATTACAAAATATATATATATAATATCATCACATATACGTGATGATACTTAACTACTAGGTACAATGCATAAAATTGAAAACAAACAATACTAAAACTAATAATCCCTCCTAGGGCCAGTATTCCGACAGCCCCTCGCCAGCACCTCCCCGGTGCGCGGCGTCTTCCCAGTGCGGAGGCAGTACTCCGACTCCTCCGCCTCGCTGCACTCAACGTAGCGATCTACCTCTTGCTGGTGGACGCGCGCGGCCGATCTTGCCATATCATTGGGCGCCCACCAGAGCACCTGGTCGGTGGCACGCTGGAGCTTATCGGCCCACCTCCATGCAGCGACGAGGCGCCCAGCGCCCATGACCTTCCTCGTGAAGTACCCGTCTTCGTACACCTCCTCGGCACGATGACGCGCCCGCCCCCAAAGCTCCGCCGCCTCCTTTTTCTAGGCGGCATCACGGGCTTCACAGGCCGCCTGGTACCTGGCTTCCTCCTCCGCCATCTCCTTCTTGAACGCCATTTGCCTGGCTTTCTCAGCCGGCGGCAGCGACTTCCACAGACAAAGATTGTACTGGCCCCAAAACCAATCCAAAGTTGGGGGGTCCGGCGCAACCTCGCCAGGCGGCGTGTAGGGGTCCTCGTCGCTGCTAATCGAGTGAGCGTCCTTGGGGGGCGGCGACTCCTCGTCGGCGCGTGGGCAGACCGGCGGCACCATGGCAGAGATTTGAGAGAGAGAGAGATAGGGCGAGCGAGGGGAGGATGTAGATGAGAATGCAGGCGAGACGACGTGATCAAGGTAGTATTTATTGGCGGCCAAAATCTAGATCGATGGGGGCAGTACACACGCTGGTCGCCGGAATTTACGAGTACTGTAGTTTGAATTACACACAATCCCCGCAGCAAATCCATGTGTGAACATAATAGCTGACGGTTTCCAATACAGAACCGTGTCTGATTAATGATCCTGTCTGATTAATGATCCCCGCCAATCACCTACCAAACCTCGAGCTGCGAGATAGAGTGCAAATCGTGTGGGGGCTGGTTGTCTTACCAGATCTTTATATTTTCTTTTTTGAACACCAGATATTTACATCGATTTTTTAACTCGCACACAAGTACACAAAAATATGATTTTTCAAACCGTTTTAGTTAGGCGTTGCATGTAGATGTAGTTCAAATTTGAATTACGGTCATTAAATGGTTAAAAATCACTTAAATATCTTTAAAAGGTCAAATGACCCCTGAAAATTTCCAAATTTTCACATGACAGTTGTATTAGTGCACGTTAAACGTAGGAAAAAATTTGAAGGCCGTAAGAGGAAGCTATCTCCCGTCCGTCAGCAAACCTGCATTGTTCCCTCTCGGAATCACGAACCTTCTAGTGAGTTGCTCCAGTTTGTGAGGGGTGTGTGTCCAAACTTTCGACAAACAGGCCAATTTTTTACCACATCATCTTGGTGGCATGACATTAAATCAAGCAAGGTTTCATGTTTTTCTGATCATTTTTTTTGGAATTAAAATGCCATGGCATGCACTCCATGCATGTGCCCATCCCTTGACACCAATATGTTTGAAAATTCCTTCTAATTTACTGCACATGGAATTAACTCGCACACAAGTACACACAATTATGATTTTTCAAACCGTTTTGGTTAGGCCTTGCATGTAGATGTAGTTCAAATTTGAATTACGGTCATTAAATGGTTAGAAAATCACTTAAATGTCTTTTGAAGGTCAAATGACCCCTGAAATTTACCAAATTTTCACATGACAGTTGCGCGTTAAACCTAGGAAAAAATTTGAAGGCCGTAAGAGGAAGATATCACCCGTTCGTCATCAAACATGCATTGTTCCCTCTCGGAACCACGAACCTTCTAGCGAGTTGCTCCGGTTTATGAGGGGTGTGTGTCCAAACATTCGTCAAACATGCCAATTTCTTTACCACATCATCTTGGTGGCATGACATTACGTCAACCAAGGTTTCATGTGTTTCTGATCATTTTTATATTTTTTTGAATTAACATGCCATGTCACTCCATGCATACGTATGCATGTGTCCATGTCGTGAGACCAATATGTTTGAAAATTCCTTCTAATTTACTGCCCATGGAATTAACTCGCGCACAAGTACACAGATATGATTTTTCAAACCGTTTTGATTAGGCGTTGCATGTAGATGTAGTTCAAATTTGAATTACGGTCATTAAATGGTTAGAAAATCACTTAAATGTCTTTAAAAGGTCAAATGACCCCTAGAATTTTCCAAAATTTCACATTACAGTTGTATTAGTGCACGTTAGACGTAGAAAAAATTTGAAGGCCGTAAGAGGAAGCTATCTCCCGTTTGTCATCAAACATGCATTGTTCCCTCTCGGAACCACGAACCTTCTAGCGAGTTGCTCCGGTTTGTGAGGGGTGTGTGTCCAAACTTTCGTCAAACAGGCCAATTTTTTACCACATCATCTTGGTGGCATGACATTAAATCAAGCAAGGTTTCATGTTTTTCTGATCATTTTTTTAATTTTTTGGAATTAAAATGCCATGGCATGCACTCTATGCATGCGCCCATGCCTTGACACCAATATGTTTGAAAATTCCTTCTAATTTACTGCACATGGAATTAACTCGCCCACAAGTACACAAAAATATGGTTTTTCAAACCATTTTGGTTAGGCGTTGCATGTAGATGTAGTTCAAATTTGAATTACAGTCATTAAATGGTTAGAAAATCACTTAAATGTCTTTAGAAGATCAAATGACCCCTGAAATTTACCAAATTTTCACATGACAATTGCCCGTTAAACGTAGGAAAAAAATTTGAAGGCCGTAAGAGGAAGCTATCTCCCGTTCATCATCAAACATGCATTCTTCCCTCTCGGAACCACGAACTGTCAGCGTTCTGGGAATGGGGTCCCCAGGCTTGCCTGCCTGCAGCCCACTGTGTGGCTCTGCTGGTGGGCTCGTATGGCCCATCTTCACCAACAAGCATTCAAGACCCTCGCGAGGGGCCAAGCCTCGCGAGGCGGACGACACAAGACCTCCTCAGGAGCGGCCTCACCAGGTTGGCTCGCGAGGGGCGAAGAGATCAAGGCAAGGCAAACCTCGCGAGGTCCTCGTGACGTGAGCCATGACAACCGAGACCAGGCGGGCGCCAGGCGGACGCCAGCGCGCCTAGAGTCCTTGTTTCCTCTTTGGTGCTAAGGAGGCAAGCGCAGGCGCAGAGTACCAAGGAGTCAAGCAAAGGTTTCCATATCGGTGCAACGAGACCCAGACCAGCAGGATGGCAAGACGGAGGTCATCATGGAGCCTAAGGCGGCGTCACCACCAGAGCCTTTTGCAGGCGAAGACTACTTTTTTCAGGATAAGCTGTACTAGCTGTCCCCTTTCAAATTGGCCGTTGTTGGCTCCCTTCCCGCTCAATATTTGGGAAGAGGACCGGGGCCTCTATAAATAGGGCTAGCCACCACAGAAGGAGGCAAGGGAACGAAGCCTGAAGGGAACTTAGCCTGAACTGAACTCAGCCATAGAGAGAGGGAGAGAGATAATCCACACCCGCACACCGAGCACAAGAACACCTCAACATCAGGAGGCTGTTCTGCCCCTTGTAAGTGTTCATCCTCAGCCCAAGAGGCAATCCACCACCACCACACTGGACTAGGGTATTACACCACAATGGTGGCCCGAACCAGTATAAATCTTGTGTTCTTTGTGTTGCGAGTTCGTCGAGTTAGTCCTTGAGATCTTAGCAAAGCTAGGACGTGGATCGGTAGGGCGAGAGCTTCGCGCGAACCCCAGAGTTCGAACCTTATCGGTTTTGCCGGAACTCGGACATCCGACATTTGCCACGCCAGGTAGGGGGAGAACTTCGCACGCACCCCAGAGTTCGAACCTTAAGGGTTTTGCCGGAACCCGAGATCTGACATTTGGCGCGCCAGGTAGGGGTGCGCCAAAGCTTCCCTTCCGTCGCTCCATGTCCCGTTGCTTCATCGTCTCCATGGCGGACGCACGCCGCGCTTGCGCCGATCGCCGGGCTGCCCTCGCCACCCGCGTTGCTCAGACGGCTCCCGTCGGTGGGCCACCCCGTCGTTCTCCGTCACCTGCCGCCAACGCCGCCACCGGCCCGGCAGGGAACGAGAAGCAAGCATCCTCGCTGCACCCCTCGGTGCGCCGGGACGGGCGCACCGCCACTCCATCGCTGGCCCCGGTCGGTTCGTCATCTCACGCTCGTCGCACTCCCGTGGACGCGCAGGCCGCTCTGTGCATGGCGCGCGAGCTCCTGCGCTACCGCCCTGTCGATGACCTCTACGAGGACTGGCTCGACCGCATCCTCCCCTGCGCCATCCCTCTCGCTGCCTCGCCCTCCACCAGCTGCGGGCGGCGTGTCCCATGGAGCGTCTCCGCCACCTCTGCCCCAAGACGGAGTCTTGGCACCAAGGCGCGCAGCCCCACGACGCGACCTGCCGCGTCCAGCGCCCGCGCAAGAAGAGAGAAGCTGCCAAGAAGTCCCACGACCGCAAGAAAATGCTCCACCGCTTCCCGCACCGCCATGCCAGGATCGCTTGCTGCGGCAGGGCCCCGCGCCGCTTGCCGTGGCGGCACGCAGGCGCCAAGACCATGCTCCACCTCCAAGACAGGCCCCGGTGACAACGGCCGGCTGCCGCGCCTTTACCCCCGAGCGGCGTAGCGTCGCCTGGCCGAGCAAGTTCAAGCCGGATCTGCCTCCTTGCTACGGTGGCACCCCCGACCCTGCGGAGTTCTTGCAGCTCAAGGAGCTGAGCATCGAGGCGGCCAACGGCGACGAGAAAGTCATGGCGAACTGGTTGCCCATGGCTCTCAAAGATGGTGCTCGTTCCTGGCTCCTCAACCTACCTCCAAGCTCGATCTCCTCCTGGGACGAGATGCGCAACCGCTTCGTTGCCAACTTCTAGGGCACTCGTGACCGCCCTCCGGCCGCGGGTAACCTACGCCGCGTCAAGCAACAACCAGGAGAGACCCTCCAGAAGTACATCCAGCACTTCAACAATGTTTGCCTCAAGATCCCCAAGGTGACGGACGATGCCATCATCTCCATGTTCTCTGATGGCGTCCGTAACGTCAAGATGAAGGAGGAGCTCGCCATCCATGAGGAGCTCTGCATGTCCCTGGAGCTGTTCAACCTGGCGACCAAGTGCGCAAGAGCTGAGGAGGGGCGCCTCTCCCTCCTCAAGCTCCCGGCTGCTGACCCGGAGGAGAAGAAAGCCAAGGCCAAGGACGTGAAGCGCAAGGGAGCAGCCGGGCTCGCGGCGGAGCCGGACACCAAGCACGGCAGAGACCAGCCTGAGTCATCCAAGAGCAGCCGACCATTCTGCGCCTTCCATAACCTGCATAGCCACAACACCAGCGACTATCAAGAGCTCAGAGCCATTCGAGAAGGACGCTTCGGTCGACGCCCCAAGCGCAACGACCGGGGCTACGGCCGAGGAGGAGGACGTGGTGGCGGACGCTGGGATGACCGTGGCCCGCGCCAGGAGTGGCTCGAACGGCCTCGTGAGGACCGCTGGCAGGATCAGCCTCGCGAGGGCGCCAGGAGGGATCAGCCTCGTGAAGATCATCCTCAGGGCAACGCCTGTATTCCTCCACTACCGCCACCACCAAGAAGGAATAACGACCACCATCAAGACTTGTGGCTGGGGGCTTCCAGGAGCCGCGTGCTATCGCCTGCATCTTGGGCGGAGCTCAGGCCCCAGCCTCGCAGCGTATATTCAAACAGTTTGCTCGTGAAGTGAATGCAGTCCTCCCCAAGCTCGAGGCCATGCGCCCGCTCAGATGGTCCAAGTGCGCCATCACGTTCAGTTCGGCAGATCTGCTCAAGTGCGCGGCTATCGCTGGCGCCCTCCCAATGCTTTGTTCACCAGTCATCAGCAACATGCAACTCACCAAGACCCTCATCGACGGCGGCGCAGGGCTCAACATCCTGTCCGTTGATACGTTCGACAACCTTCAAGTGCCCTACGACCAGCTTCAGCCCACCAAGCCTTTCTCAAGAGTGACCGACGGCTCCACTACCCCGATCGGGCAGGTCTGCCTCCCAGTCACCTTTGGAGAACTCAACAACTACCGCACCGAGCTCATCGACTTCAACGTCGCGCACATCCGTCTGTCGTACAATGCCATCCTCGGGTATCCAGCCCTGGCCAAGTTCATGGCGTTGACCCATCATGGCTACAATGTCCTCAAGATGCCAGGAAGCGGCGGAATCATCACAGTCCCGTGCGAAGAAAGAGACGTGGTGTGCTCCCTCGAGTGCGCCTTCCAAGCTGCAGCAATCGACGACCCCGACAACAAGGGCGAGTGCCCTCCTGAGGCCACCCCCAAGAAGAAGAAGCAGCTGCTCCGTGCATGACCTCTGGAGGGTAGCGTCGCGAGTAGGACCTCGTCAGGATCAGCATCCGGGCCTGGGGCGCCTCCCTCCCACGCATAGGAAAGCGCGTCCAACGCCCTTCTCGGGCAGGGCTCGGGGGCTCTGTTCTGGAGGGTCCCAGACCTTGCCAACATCACGAGGGAGGCTCTCGGGCACCACTTGGAGGCGTGCTTCACGGCACGTTTCCCTCAGGAGAACACAAGGCGAGGAGCGCCCACCGCCGCTCATCAGGCGCAGCTCCCCATCTAGGCGAGGATGCCGGGCTGCGCGTCTGCATCGACGTTCTAGGGCTCAACAGGGCCACATCTCAGGAGATCTTCTGGCCTTCGCGCGTGGGACGCTGCGAGGGTCCACCGCACAGCTACGTTCGCATGCCTTTCGGCCTGCCGAGCGTGGCGTATGCCCATCAGCGCAACTTGCGGCGCGCCCTGGCATCCCAGGAGGCCAGGCACCATGCCGTCCTGATGGAGAAGGAGACGGTCCTCAGGGAACCGCCTGGATCCCCAGAGCCTCCCGAGGCTTAGGGCCCCAGTGGCTCATGAGGAGCGACCCCTTCGCCGCGTACCTTCAGCTGCCCCAACATCACTGCATCAACAAAACCAGGTGACATTTTCCAAGTTTATTTAGCTGGGAGCACCCCCCGGGCTGCATCATTCCCAGGCCGCGTGGGTCCGTCCCTATGGCATGTATCCCCTTTTTATGTCTTTAGCTTACCTTGCTGGGGGCGCCCCTCGGGCTGCATCATCCCCAAGCCGCTCGGGCCTGACCCAGCGGCATGTATCCTTCCTGCATTTACTTGAGCTAGTATGCTTCCCATACTTAATCTACCTATGACTATTACCTACTCGATCGTCACCCATCATGGGAGCCGTGCTGCGGCTGTCTTTCTTCAGGGTCCTTCGTGTGAGTAGATTAAGCACGGCGTCTGTGCTCGGGCCCGTCCCTACAGTGTCGATAAATCCAGCGGCTGAGCTCTGTCTGGTGGGCCGGCCACGTTCACAAGACCTCCTGGGGATGTTGGTGCTTGGCCTCCTCACGCGATAACCTCAGGAGATTCGTTCAGCGCAGGTTGTCTGACCACCTCGCAGGACCAGCGCAGCAAACAAAAACAAAGACCAGGCGCAACCCGCCTTGGGGTAGGGCCTCATGAGTCCCGCGCTGGCTCACGAGTGCCCAGATACACCTCGTCTAGCCCTGCCGTGCAAGCCACGTGTGAGGGCGGGGATGTACACTCCCCGGGGGCTCTCCGCAGTAGGGAGTCCCCTCCCACGCACCAGTGGAAGCACCATGCTCCGCGCTAGCCGTCCACCCTGCCGAGGAGCGGCTATGCCCGTGCACAAGCGGAAGCACTATGCTCTGCGCTGGTGATAAACAACTGAGGGCGGCCTCACGGCCGCACCAACCTCAGGGAGCCTCAGAGCTCAGTGTCCAGCCTCACCGCAACACCCTCCCCTCGGGAGGTCGCGTGAGGGGGCTGGGCACGGGGGCTGCGCTCGGGTCACGCCCAAGCGTACACCACCCAGCCAGGTCCCCCGGACCTGGTCATCGCGCGCCCCTCCCGAGCCGAGCCTCAGCGAGGGCAAAGGTATGAAGGTTGTTTGCACGTCAAGGGGGACTCCTGAGCATCGCGACTCAGGAGCCTAACCGGTCACGTAGCCCCTCACTCATTGGGTCCGTCCTGGTCTCCGGTCGGACCAACGGCCGTTGAGGTATGTGCGGGGCCGGGCTCTGCCAACGTAGAACACTAATCCTATCCTCGCGTCTCCTTCCTATAAGATGTTTGTGCGTCAAGGGGGACTCCTGAGCATCGCGACTCAGGAGCCTAACTGGTCACGTAGCCCCTCACTCCTTGGTTCCGTCCTGGTCTCCGGTCGGCCCAACGGCGGTTGCGCTATGCGCAGGGCCGGGCTCTGCCGACGCAGAACGCAAAGCGAATAGGAAGAAAAATCGCAAAATCTCAAAGCAGATATTACAAGACATATTGTTCTCACAATATCAAACGCAGGTTTAACGCCTCCACGAGGCATGATGCATGCTGCAGGAATAAAACAGGAAAGGAGCCGCAGGTCATCCCTGAACACCATCGACGCCCGCGAGAGGCACTCCTCCCTTGATGATGTCGCCTTCGTCTTGGTGACCGGTCGGAGCTGCACGAGTGGCGGCGCCTCCAGTCGAAGGCGCGGAAGCGAAGCCGCGGAACTTCTTCAGCAGCGCCTCCACCTGACCTTTCACGACTGCGGCGGCAGCCGTACAGTGTTCATAAGCCAGAGGCTCCAGCAGCTCGTCAAGATGAGTGCTGGGGCCACGAAGGTGCAGATGGCTGAAGACACGTGTCAGCGCACCTGAAGAGAGGACACGAGCCTCTGCCTCTGCCATGGGACCGATGCCCGCCACGACTTCCTCGAGCGCCTTCACCAAGAAGGGAAGCAGCTGGGCGGGGCCATCCTCATCGGTGGTCAGCGGCCTCTCCAAGCCCTTCTCATAGAGCACCTTCAGCGCCACGCGAGATCTCTTCTCGAGAAGCGCAAAGGCCTCGCGGTCTTCAGCCAGGACCTTTGCCTTGGCGTCAAGATCGACCTCCTTCACCTTCACCTTCCGCTCCAGCTCCTCCAGCCGCTCACGCTCCACGGCCTGCATCTTCGCCTGCTCCCCCAGCTCGGCGTCGCAGTTCTTGATGGCGTCCTTCCGAGCTCTCACCTCCTCCTTCGCCCGGCGGCCACGAGCTTCTTCTGCGTGCTCATCGCGTAGATTCTTCAGCCCGTCCTCCAGCGCCCGGCAGCGGTCGTGGGCGGCCTTGGCGACCTTCAGCGCCGCCTCGCGATCGGCCGCAGCCTGTGCGGCGGCTCACTTCTCCTTCTCGGAGGCCGTTGTGGCCTGGTTCAGCGTTGCTCGGACCGCCGCGTCAGACTGAAGCCAGCCGAATGCCAGCTCCAGGCGCCCGGCTACCAGGCGCGGATCCGCGCCCAGGAGATCTTCCCGCGGCTGGGTCATCTCTGAAAGGGCACTCTCCAAGACAGGGAGGAGGCAAAAGAACCTGGGAACAATGGCGCGCCAGGAGAAGGAGGCGACATCGTTACCAGGGCCTGGGAGACCAAGGGCTCCTGAGCCTTTGGGACCTCGGCAGCCGAGCCGGACATCGGCACTTCCGGAGCCAGCGGGACCTCGGGGGCTGACTCCTCGTGACGACGCCCCTCCTGGTATCGTGAGGCGACTGGCCGGGGAGGTGCGAGTGTTGTCACCTCCTTTCTTCGTGGAGGGTGGCGCGACCGCTGCATCCTCCTTCCTCTTCTTCGCCGAAGGCAGCGGCCTGGTCAACCAAGGACGAACGTCAGGAAGCAATAGTATAAGGAAGAACAAGATGGAGCTCGAGCACTTACTGGTCCACCGCGGCGTCGTCCACCCTCCGCTTGGTGAGCTTGAAGCCCGAGAGCCTCGAGGCCTGAGGTGTGGCCGCGCAGGCTCCGGGAGCAGAAGACAGCGTAGCACAGGGGCTGGAAGCAGCTCCAGGCGGCGCCAAGGCGGGAGCAATGTATCGAGAGACCAATGACGATCTGCCCCTTGTCTGGATGACGGGCAGCTCCCCCTTCTCCTGGCGGGCATTGGCCTCAGCATTGTCAGGAAGGGCGCGGAGGATGTCAGCTTTGATCAAGGGGGCGGTCTCCCCCATCCCTTCGGGGGTCACCTCCGAGTCTTCCTGCTCACCCTCTTCCTCCCAGTGGGACTCGTCAGAAGACAGCTCCACCGGCTTCGGCGCCGCAGGGGCCCCAGTAGGCGCCGGCGGCACCAGCCCGCGACCGTCAAAAGTCGGCCTGGAAGCCATGATCTGCTCCCAGTCGCTGTGGCGGAACAGGGGAACAAAGGCGCTCGGCGGGTGCTCTTGGTTGTCCCCGACCAAGAGGCGTAGAACTACAGACAGCTCATCGTTAGGCAAGGCCTCCGGGCTCAGGAGAATCTTGTCCTCCTCATCTCCAAGCCTCCACAGGGGGCGCGCACACACCTGAAGTGGAGCAAGGCGCAGCGTCAAGAATTCCCTCAGGAGCATGTCCCCTATTACTTTGGCCGCAATCATGTTGCCCGGCTTCAAGTCGGCCTTCATCTGCTCCAACATCGACGACGCCCGATAATTAGTAAGCTTTGCGCAAGACCACCCCTTGTCGGACTGGGGCACCTCCGTCGGCAGCGCCAAGCGCGGGTGGATGCACATGGCGCCCATCATGACCCATTTGGCCCTGAGGTTGTTGGCCTTCTTCCCGGTATTCGAGATCGAGTTGGCCTTGCCGGCCGCGATGAAATTGGCGCACCCAGAGATATGACCCTCGCTGACGTGGAGGAAGAAGAAGTGGCGCAGAAGAGCCATGGACGGCATCACGCCGATGTACGCCTCGCAATAGTAGGCGAAGATGGACATGAGAAGGATGGAGTTGGGATGAAGATGCAGTGCATACTTCCCGTAGTGACCAAGGACCTTGTAGAAGAAGTCCGAAAAGGGGGGACCAGCCCCGCGGTGATGCTACTCGTGAAGAAGAGGAAAAAGGAACTCCCCTTAGGTTCCGGTGTGTCGGAGGCAAACCGGAGCTCCGTCTTCCCCCTCTTGTTGCTCTCTGCCGCCGTCAGCAAGCGCCTGGCGGCGAGGTTCTTCTCCGAGACGTTCGGCGCCTCGAGAGCTGGTTCGTACCAAGCCGGCGACGAGGAGGGCTTGACCTTGCGCGGCGCCATTGGTCGCTGATGCGGTGGTGGATGGAAGCAGATCTGGGGATTTCGGAGGCAGGGTGCAAGAAAGGTGATCTGAGCAAGGCAAAAGGAAGCAATGAAGGCAAGCGCTGTCTGCGCCAGCCTTTTGACAGTCGGGCAGTTGCCAAGGCAGCGTGGGGAAGCGGAGACGCCCACGTCCAATCAACCGCCACGTGTCGACCAAGGCCGCAGGTTATTGGGGCCCGCGGTGCTCCGCACTTGACCTTTGGCTTCGCCTTGAAGCCAAGCCCGAGTGCGCCTTTGGCCCGGGGGGCTACTGTCGGTGTTCTGGGAACGGGGGTCCCCAGACTTGCCTGCCTGCGGCCCACGGCATGGCTCTGCTGGTGGGCCCGTACGGCCCATCTTCGCCAACAAGCATTCAATACCCTCGCGAGGGGCTATGCCTCGCAAGGCGGATGACACAAGACTTCCTCGGGAGTGGCCTCACCAGGTTGGCTCCCGAGGAGCGGAGAGATCAAGGCAAGGCAAATCTCGCGAGGTCCTCATGACGTGAGCCATGACAACCGAGACCAGGCGGGCGCCAGCGCACACAGAGTTCTTGTTTCCTCTTTGGTGCTAAGGAGGCAAGCGTAGGCGCGGAGTACCGAGGCGTCAAGCAAAGGTTTCCGTATTGGTGCAACGAGACCAAGACCAATAGGACGGCAAGACGGAGGTCACCATGGAGCCCAAGCCGGCGTCACCACCAGAGCCTTTGGCAGGCGAAGACTACTTTTGTCAGGATAAGCTGTACTAGCTGTCCCCTTTCAAATTGGCCATTGTTGGCTCCCTTCCCGCTCAATGTTTGGGAAGAGGACCAGGGCCTCTATAAATAGGACTAGCCACCACAGAAGGAAGCAAGGGAACGAAGCATGAAGGGAACTTAGCTTGAACTGAACTCAGCCATAGAGAGAGAGAGAGATAATCCTCACCCGCACACCGAGCACAAGAACACCTCAACCTCAGGAGGCTGTTCTTCCCCTTGTAACTGTTCATCCTCAGCCCAAGAGGCAATCCACCACCACCACACTGGAGTAGGGTATTACACCACAACGGTGGCCCGAACCAGTATAAATCTTGTGTTCTTTGTGTTGCGAGTTCGTCGAGTTAGTCCTTGAGATCTTAGCAAAGCTAGGACGTGGATCGGTAGGGGGAGAACTTCATGCGCACCCCAGAGTTCGAACCTTAAGGGTTTTGCCGGAACCCGAGATCCGACACGAACCTTCTAGCGAGTTGCTCCGGTTTGTGGGGGGTGTGTGTCCAAACGTTCGTCAAATATGCCAATTTCTTTACCACATCATCTTGGTGGCATGACATTACAAGAACCAAGGTTTCATGTGTTTCTGATCATTTTTCAATTTTTTGAATTAAAATGCCATGTCACTCCATGCATATGTATGCATGTGCACATGTCGTGAGACCAATATGTTTGAAAATTCCATCTAATTTACTGCCCATGGAATTAACTCGCGCACAAGTACACAGATATGATTTTTAAACCGTTTTGGTTAGGCGTTGCATGTAGATGTAGTTCAAATTTGAATTACGGTCATTAAATGGTTAGAAAATCACTTCAATGTCTTTAAAAGGTCAAATGACCCCTAGAATTTTCCAAAATTTCACATTACAGTTGTAGTAGTGCACGTTAGACGTAGAAAAAATTTGAAGGCCCTAAGAGAAAGCTATCTCCCATTCGTCACCAAACATGCATTGTTCCCTCTCGGAACCACGAACCTTCTAGCGAGTTGCTTCGGTTTGTGAGGGGTGTGTGTCCAAACTTTCGTCGAACATGCCAATTTCTTTACCACATCATCTTGGTGGCATGATATTAAATCAAGCAAGGTTTCATGTTTTTCTGATCATTTTTTCTAATTTTTTGGAATTAAAATGCAATGGCATGCACTCCATGCATGTGCCCATGCCTTGACACCAATATGTTTGAAAATTCCGTCTAATTTACTGCACATGGAATTAAACTCGCACACAAGTACACAAAAATATGATTTTTCAAACCGTTATGGTTAGGCGTTGCATGTAGATGTAGTTCAAATTTGAATTACGGTCATTAAATTGTTAGAAAATCACTTAAATGTCTTTAAAAGGTCAAATGACCGCTGAAATTTACCAAATTTTCACATGACAGTTGTATTAGTGCACGTTAAACGTAGGAAAAAATTTGAAGGTCATAGAGGAAGCTATCTCCCATTCATCATCAAACATGCATTGTTCCCTCTCGGAACCACGAACCTTCTAGCGAATTGCTCCGGTTTGTGAGGGGTGTGTGTCCAAACGTTCGTCAAACATGCCAATTTCTTTACCACATCATCTTGGTGGAATGACATTACATCAACCAAGGTTTCATGTGTTTCTGATCATTTTTGTATTTTTTGATTTAAAATGCCATGTCACTCCATGCATACGTATGCATGTGTCCATGTCGTGAGACCAATATGTTTGAAAATTCCTTCTAATTTACTTCACATGGAATTAACTCGCTCACAAGTACATGGATATGATTTTTCAAACCGTTTTGGTTAGGCGTTGCATGTAGATGTAGTTCAAATTTGAATTACGGTCATTAAATGGTTAGAAAATCACTTAAATGTCTTTAAAAGGTCAAATGACCCCTAGAATTTTCCAAAATTTCACATTACAGTTGTAGTAGTGCATGTTAGACATAGAAAAAATTTGAAGGCCGTAAGAGGAAGCTATCTCCCGTTCGTCATCAAACATGCATTATTCCCTCTCGGAACCACGAACCTTCTGGCGAGTTGCTCCGGTTTGTGAGGGGTGTGTGTCCAAACTTTCGTCAAACATGACAATTTCTTTACCACATCATCTTGGTGGCATGACATTACATCAACCAAGGTTTCATGTGTTTCTGATTTTCTTTTTGGAATTACAATGCCATCACACTCCATGCATACGTATTCATGCATATTTGTCCATGTCGTGATACAAATATGTTTTAAAATTCCTTCTAGTTTACTGCTCATGTAATTAACTCGCACACAAGTACACAAATATGATTTTTCAAACCGTTTTGGTTAGGCGTTGCATGTAGATGTGGTTCAAATTTGAATTACGGTCATTAAATGGCTAGAAAATCACTTAAATGTCTTTAAAAGGTCAAATGACCCCTAGAATTTTCAAAAAATTCACATTACAGTTGTAGTAGTGCATGTTAGACGTAGAAAAAAATTTGAAGGCCGTAAGAGGAAGCTATCTCCCGTTCATCATCAAACATGCATTGTTCCCTCTCGGAACTACGAGCCTTCTAATGAGTTGCTCCGGTTTGTGAGGGGTGTGTGTCCAAACTTTGGTCAAAGATGCCAATTTTTTACCACATCATCTTGGTGGCATGACATTACATCAACCAAGGTTTCATGTGTTTCTGAATTTTTTTGGAATTAAAATGCCATGTCACTCCATGCTTAATTGTGTCATAGCCGTTAGACCAATACGTTTCAAAATTCCTTCCAATTTATTGCACATGGAATTAAATCTCACACAAGTAAGCAAAATATGAGTTTTCAAACCGTTATGGTTAGCTGTTGCATGTACATGTAGTTCAAATTTCAATTATGGTCATTAAATGGCTAGAAAATCACTTAAATGTCTTAGAAGGTCAAATGACCCCTGAAATTTTTCCAAAATTTGACATGATAGTTGTATTAGTACTACAAAATTTGTCGTTCATTTAAAACACCATCCGTTGGCACTTTATTCCAAATTCGTCTTTCACAGCTAATAAATAATATCTACAACATCACACACAGTTGTTTTCTAGGATCCGTTTGCGATGAAAATATCTGGGTCTATTTAAGTCTCCCTCCTTAAGCTTTGCCGGCTCGTCTGCTCTAGTGCCGGCAATCCCCGAATCCACGAATCCCGATCGCCATTCTCGCACCCCCTTCTTGCAAAGATGACACCATGGAAATGCTTCGTGAGGGCCCGTACGATGGCCGCGTCACCCACGAGCGCCGCCGCCTGCGCCGAGAGCGTGACCGCCTACGGCGAGAGTGCCACCGCATCCGCATCCGCATTGAGCGACGGGGCAGCTGCAGCAGCCGAGACGGCTGCTGCTACTGCTCTGACGGCGGCTGCAAACGCCGAGAGCGCTCAGGCTGCCGTCCGTGCCACTGATGTCGCCCTGGCCCGGGTGAGGCCATCCATGCGAAGATCGAGGATGCACAAGCCAAGATATTCCAGGCCACCTTGGACTCCAGCATGCAACCCACGTGGTGGCCATGGAGCACCTGCTTCCTCATGAGGTCGCCGACCGGGAGCTGGAGATGTAGGAGGCGGCGGAGATCGAGCGCCGAGAGGAGGAGTTGCGCGCGGCCGAGGTCGAGGTAGAGAAGAGATGTCCGTTGAGGAATCGGCGGTGGGGTACCAGCGCGAGCTCTGGCGCAGCCACTACTACGAGTACTACAACCTTGAGGGCAGCGCCTAGGACGAGGACGCCGTCGACTTCAGCAAGGGGGAGGTGGAGTCCACCAACGGCGGCATGTCGCCAGGACAAGTCATTGACGTCTCATCTCACACATGCGATGCATAGGCCAGCACGGTGGCGGATTTTTAATTATGCGTACTTAGGCTTTGTTTTTATTGCTGATCTTTTGTTAGAGTAATGTTTAGGTCAACTGGATTTGTGTAATTACTAAAATTGCTCGATTCATTAAGTGTGGTATGTCTGCTGTACGCTCTTTTGTGTGCCCAAATTAGCAAGCGATGTTAAATTATGCAATGACGTACCCGACGAAATTTCCACCAAAATTTGAATTATCAAACTCATCCCATGCGCGTAAAGCAGAAGAATTGTTTGCGATGCACGCAATCGTTCAAAGTGAATGGTCCGGCGGCACCGCGCGCATTCAAAGTGAATGCGCCCATGCCTTGAGACCAAAATTTGAATTATCAAACTCATCCCATGCGCGTAAAGCAGAAGAATCATTTGCGATGCACACAATCGTTCAAAGTGAATGGTCCGGCGGCACCGCTCGCGTTCAAAGTGAATGTGCCCATGCCTTGAGACCAAAATTTGAATTATCAAACTCATCCCATGCGCATAAAGCAGAAGAATCATTTGCGATGCATACAATCGTTCAAAGTGATTGGTCCGGCGGCACCGCGCGCAAAGTTTCCCTCCACATTTCCAAAATGTTGGCATACCGTCAAAATATCTACCCCCTTCCCCACCCCATTTTCTCCCTGACCACAAGTCACATTTCCCCTATTTCCTCCTTCCTTCCTTGCTAAGCTATATCCGCTTCCTTGCTCTCGCCGTCTCGCATCCTACCGCCGGGGTCGCCATGGTCTTCTTCAGAGACATCTCTAGCGGTTCCTCCTCCTGCGACTACTCCTTCACCACCCGGGTATGACTCTCTTCTCTCTCTCGGGCTATGACTTGGAATGAAGGATTTTTACCCGGAGGTCGATTTGAGTCGTTTCTTCCTCTTGTAGCTCCCTAAGACCATCAGTGGCAGCGAATGGAGCGGGGTGGCTGAAGATCTATCTGCTCGTTGTCACCATCAATCTCCATACATGAAGCTAGTTGCGTTTGATTCTGTGGACAGTGGGAGGAAGTTTCTGGCATGTGCAAAGAAGGTTAGACCCTCTTTCGTTGTTACAAATCATTTGTTAGATGTGATTCAGACACTGTCACGGTCCCAACCCATTCATACCACAACTTCAACCAAACGCATCCTAAGACAGTGTCACAGTTTGTACATAGTATCTTAAATTGTTGCCATCTCATCAGCGGTGCCATTCGAAAATTATTTGGCATCGCTTCAGCAGTTTGTGCAGCCAACTTTGGTCCACACATCCGAGCACCCAAGCAGTAAAATACTAAATGTTAATGGCACGAAGGAACTGGGCATCGGAGCAACTACGTGCTCCGGAGTCCGGGTCCCTGATTTTTTTCCGCTGCATCGGCTCGCCAGTGCAGGGCACTGGTGCGAGATGTAGCAACAGTTGTCTTTACCCCAGTTTCAGCATACATAGTGAATGGCCTTAGTGCTATTAGTTCTATGTTACTAAATTTGTGCATGTACACACCTGTTAGTATCAATTTGCTATCATCCAAACACTGTCGCTATGCTGTTGCAGTTATATTTACCTTCCTCATAAAATGTTCAATTTGTTATTTATTGTACATGAGTAAGAACTTGTAGCGTCTTTGTAGTTAATTATAGCTTCTGATGTTCCAGAATTTGGTTGTTGTCTCAGTACCAATTATTTCATTTGCACATTGATCTTTTTGAGAAGATATGTCATAATTAACATGTTTCTTTAGTTTTTCAAAATAAGCATTGGTGATTTTCTATGTTGCTATAAACCTATTTCCCCTACAATTGTTACTGATCTAGTTTTAAATATTATAGGATGTACGGAAGTGTTCTTACTTGGAATGGGTTGATCAAGAGTGGCCACAGTCTTTGAAGATGTGCCTAACGAAGCTCTGGAGCATGTATGAGGAAGAGAACTCACGTAGGCTTAGAGAAAGTCTTGTCAACGCTGAAGCATATTTCAAGATGCGGGATAAAAAGTTGAAGGTGGAGAATGAGCTCAGATTTTTTAAACCAGACTTTGCTAATATGGTCTTGGCGAAGGAGGAGGCACTTTCCCAGTTGGCCCGTGCAAAATGGGTTCTTACAGAACTGAAAGCAGAGGTGGATAAGACGAGCCTGGATGATCTCGATTAGGGAAATGAATATATTGTTCTTATGAAGTTGAACTAGGTATATGTTGTACTGTGCTATTTTCATGTAGCTACCGTACTGTGATGTTATAATATATTTATGTGCCTGATATGAAATTGGCAAACAGTTGTTCGATATGAAATCTGAATTTGCGTAATACTGGAATTATTAATTGTAAACTAATAAACCTGCTAAATGTGTCATGGACCTTTGCAAACGGTTCTAGCAGTAAAAGCGCTTGCGATGGATAACCCAATGGCACATAGTTTTCTTCATCAAATCGTGTGTGATATAGTTGATAAAAGCAAACAGTTAACCAAGGAAGACCGTGTGTGATAGTTACACCTTTCACACACGAGCCTACACATAAAACTGTGTGGGATGTACATCCAAACGGAAACGTTTTCCCTGGATTGACTGTGTGGGGTGTACATAAGAACGGAAACGTATTCCTTGGATTGACTGTGTGTGATATACATATGAACGGAAATGTTTTTCTGGGATTCACCGTGTGGGATGTACATACCTACGGAAATGATTTTCTCGGATTACCGTGTGGGATGTACATACCTACGGAAATGATTGGGTTTCGATGCCTCGCTCGATCGCACACGGCCCCAGCTTGGGTCCCAAGAGGGCCTATCCCTGACGATTTCTGGGTCGTGTGGGAAGGACACCCTATCGCACACACTCACTTGGCGACGGTTCCAAATGCCTTCACGGAAAGGGGTTAAAAACCGTTTGTTTAGGACCGACGCGCACCAGTGATCACACACATCTTGTTAAGTTAGACCATTTCTGTTCTCTTGGCTCAACACAAACAGTTCATCCGAGTTAAGTGTATGTCGTATATCGCACACACCTTCATCTGGCTGCCCATTTCTGTTGTTCCACCTCATCACAAACAGTTTATCTGAGTGAACTATATGCCGTATATCGCACACACCTTCATCTGGCTGCCCATTTCTTTTGTTCTGCCTCATCGCACACGCAACTAAAATCTGAACCATGTTTGATGTATCCGCCATCGCAAATGTTTTGCATCCCTTTTGATGGTTATTTTACATCACCGTTTGCGATTAATGCATCACACACAGTTTGCTCAAAGGGTCTCTGACCGTAGTGTCACGTTAGCAGCATCCTGCTGTAGTGTTTGTTGGAATTTCAGTTTCGTACGGTTGGCCTTGTGCTTTGAACAGTTCACCTACAAGAAGTAGATTTGTGAGGCACATGCATAAATAGGAGTTCAACATGTGATCTGATCACATATATATAACGTACTTGATACTTTGGATCTGGCCATTGTTTAACAAGGCCTCTCAAGTCTTCATCGGATATATTTTCCATCGGAGATGTTTGGGCAAGTTCACTGTTAGCCTTGCCTTCAAAGTGAGTTTTCCTCAAGTTATACCGATACTGTCGCAGAGCAGACTTGAAAACATGGGTGCATGCTTGTCTGGTTGCATCATCTTGGCTATCCAACTTGAAAAACCTCATATGTTGAAAATTATGGGAGTCTCTTTACCAGCACCCTAGAAAGTATCGTACAGAGCAAGACGATATTACTAATTTCCATACATAACCATACTTAGAGATAAATGGTCGAGGAAGGTGTTAAATTGGGTTTCGTCTTTGTCATTCCTGTATTGAATTCATGTTGGGAGGATACGTGCATGACACCTAATGGCAACGGCTGCCTCTGATACTAACTTGGCTGACTCTGTAGCATCACGTGGCCTTTTTAAACCTGCCTCAGAACGGATCTCCATTCTTCCTCCTCTAGATTTAGTGAACCTGTCGAGCATTATCCCTGACGTCTGTTTCCTCTTGCACCTAGGTGCTAGTCCAACAATGAACATAGGAAGTGTTAGTGTACATCAAACTATGAGACTACATATAAAAAAGCATGCAACTATAACTTGACTCGAGAACCTACCTTCTTGCTGTTGAGGCTCAGAAGGTCCATCTGATCTTGCCAACTCCTCTTATGGCAAGACTGCGTCGGAAGTAGTGTCAGGTGGCAAGGGAGCTTGGGAACTTGCCGCTAGCTGAGTTGACAAACGAATAACTCGTGCAGATGTTGGTATTGTGGAAGAAGCTGGTGCAACAACTAGGGCTGTCGTTGCGACTTTGGTGCCAGCTTTTTTTTGCGTTTGAATTTTTTTGCAGCTGGTCTAGCAGGGGATACCATGTTTGTACAATTATCCGGTGGACTTGGACCTTCTATTGCACTATCAGTACCAGCAGAATCTTCATAATTCTTCTGCTTCCTTATCCTTGCGTCCCCAGTACTAACCCCTACCATTCTGTGTTCCTTCCTCTTACTCTTTGCCATGTCAAGTCAAGCCGACAAGAAAAAGGAATAAAAATTTAGTTCTTCAGAACAAATTTATATGTGATACAGACGAACCGAACTTCGATGTTAGACAACCTCATCATAGGAGGATGTGATATGTACGAAAAACAGGACGACATGAGATAATCAGAACTATGATGTGTAAACTAAGCAGAAGGCATTTCAATAAATTAAAAGCAATGGAATGGAATGTAGACACCATATTAAATATGCTACAAATATCGCTCTACCAAGTTAACTGTGTCTCGCCATAATTGGCATTTAAACAAATGTGAAGCAGTACAAGAAATAAATCATATGCAAGATGCAAACAACATCACACTACCAAGTTAAAGGTCTCTCGTCATTAGTGTAGGGCTGGTTGAACAGTAGCCTGTGGAGGGGTGGTTGAACAAGACTCCATGGAGAGGGCTGGTTGAACAGTACCCGGTGGAGGCTGGATGAACAAGAGCCCGTGGGTGAACAATAGCTGGTGGAGGCAGGAGGGAGACGCCGTGGATGAACAGTCACAGGTGGATGCTGGAGGAGGTCGACGGTGGAACAACAGTAGCCCGTGGAGGCTGGAGCGAAGCAGTAGACGGTGGATGAATAGTAGCCCATGGAGTCCCGTTTTGCGGTATGCCACACCCTTCCTGATGAACAGGACCCCCGTTTCGACCGTAGGAGGTTGAAGAGAAGTTCGTTTCCTCCGTTTTGCGGTATGCCACACCCCCCGATCAACAGGACCCCGTTTCGATTGTAGGAGCTCGAAGAGAAGTCCGTTTCCTCTGTTTTGCAGTACGCCAGACCACTCCCGGTGAATAGGATCCCGTTTCGATCGTAGGCGGTCGAGCACAAGGCAGTTTCCTCCGTTCTATGGTATGCCAGGCCTCGTTTCGGCTGTTCCGTCCAAGCCGGTTGGCTCCCGATAAACACGACGCATTTCGTTGCCTCTCGATGAACACGACGACGCAGTTTCTCCATTCTGACCCTGTCGGTTGGCTGCCGATGAACAGGACGCCATCGATGCTCTCCACTGCCTCTCCATGTACACGAGCCGTGGCCGTACGTATGCGCGAGTAGGCGTTCGAGCCCCGCCCGTATGTACGTACGTGGCCATATTTACTTTCTTGCACCCTGGTTGTACGTACGTGTACGTGATATTGACGGGACTGCGTGACATGCTACGTCCGCGCCTCTACTATGACACGTGCCCTTCCTTACTCGGCCATGGTTCATCACTGCAGCCTGCAAACAGACCGATCGACCAGTATGTACGTACACATCCACAACCAGAATGACAAAGCTACGTACGCTTTGACAAGGTGGGTCCCGATAGTCAGGGAGGATAAGGAGGCACTTCCTTGCGTGCGAAGATATAGCTGGTGGGTCCCAGCTGTCAGGGGGAGAGTCATATTTTTTGCCCGTAATATGGACGCACTTCCTTGTGTGCGAAGATGTAGCTGGTGGGTCCGAGCAGTCAGGGGGGAAACGTTTTTTCATGAAATACGATGCCCCGTCCGGTGGGTCCCGGCTGTCAGGTGGAGGAATGATTATTTTGCGCGTAATAAGGAGGCACTTCCTTGCTTCAGCCGTGGACCCAGCTATCAGCCTCTCCACGTACAGTACTCTTCCTATGGAAGTCTGTTCCTTGATCACATTGACCACGCCGCGCCGAGAGCAGGCGGTGGACGATGGCGAGGCCTAGGAAGGGGACGACACGAAGCCGCGGAAGACGCGACAGCGGATGCCCACGCGGAGAGGAGTACGAGGGTTGACTGGTTCGGCCGTGGTGTGATGCTTTCGTCACCGTAGAATAACAGGGGTTGTGGGTGAGTAGAGGGATGGCCTGGCCAGAGGTTAGAGTAGGGTGGGGCGATGACGCCTGCGCAGTAGGAGAGCCGGCCACGGGAGGCAGGAGCAGGCGGCACGACTGACTCTAGTTTGGGCGGCTGGAGCAAGAAGACCAGAGGTTGAAGAAGCACTACGGCCGTTGGATGGACATCATTCAGAAATTGGAGCTGGAATCGTTCATATTGACTAAGTTGACAAAGTCCCCCGTCCGTGTTAGTAGGCTCACAAGTCAGCCTCCAACCACGGTGGGTCCCAGCTAGCAGGGGGAGTATCCATTTTTTTATGCGTAATAAGGAGGCACTTCCTTGCGTGCAAAGATATAGCTGGTGGTTCCGAGCTGTCAGCGGGGGGAACTTTTTTTTCACGAAATACGGAGGCAATTCCGGTGGGTCCCAGCCGTAGGTGGGGGAATCATTATTTTGCGTGTAATAAGGAGGTATTTCCTTGCATGCAACCATGGACCCAGCTGTCAGCCTCTCCACATACAATCCACTTCCGATGGATGTCGTTTGTTGACCACGTTGATCACGCCGCGCCGAGAGCACCAGGGCGGTGGACGACGGCGAGGCCTAGGAAGGGAACGACACAGAGCTAGGGAAGATTCAGCAGTTCTTTCCCACGCAGGGGGAGTACGAGGGTTTACTGGTTCGTCTGCCATCGTTGGAGAATAGCAGCAGGTGTGGATGACTAGAGGGATGGCCAGGCCAGCAATGGGACTAGGGTGGGGCGGTGAGGCCTGCGCGGCAGCATAGCCGGCCACGAGAGGAGGGAGCAGGCTGTCCCGCCGGCGCTTGTTTGAGCGGCTGGAGCAGGAAGAGGAGAGATTAAGGAAGCACGACGGCCGTTGGATGGACATCCAACTGTCACTGCTCTTGTGTGTTGACTAAGTTGACACGGCGTTGCGTGTGCGTCAACCTTTTTTTAGGAAAGCGTACGCATCAACCTATAGTAGGTGCACAAGTCAGCCTCAAATCTGTGGAACACAGCATACAGCCCATCTGCCATTATTTCTAATAATTTACAGCCCATTTGCTAATTCTTAAGGTTTTTTTGGAGCCCATATTCTTTTTGTTAGCAGTACAGCCCATATTGTGGCCATGATTAAAAAATTATACGAAATCTTGCATATTTCGGCGCGGTCCGAACTGTTTTTAACCCAAAATTTCGAGTCACATTCAAACTAATTTTAAAAATACATTTATATCAATATAAAATCCAAAAAATTGTCCACGCATGAAAATCAATGGAATTTAAAATCTCGAAATGAAAAAAAAATTTGAAACTAATTGCCAGTTTGATGTGTTTTAAAAATGTACAACCCATTTCTCATTACTGATAGCCCATTTTTTGGGCAAGCCGAATGAAGCTCTCCTCGTCTTGAAATATTTGCAGCCCAGCGGGGGCTGACAAAGCAAGTAGGCCTCGGTTGGGTAGTCTGCAAAGCACAAAAAAACTGGGCTAGCCATTTTTAGAAAGAAAAAAAAACTACTATGCTGGTCTTGTGGTAAATATAAAAGCAAAGGCTGGCTAGACAGGCCAGAGTGCCCCGCACAGCCCAGTTGACACCTTGCTTCCGTCTCAAAAACAAAAATAACTGGGCGAGCTGCTGGGTCCCTGATTGTGTACACGTGAACCTAGTAGGCCCACAAGTCAGCCACTAAACCCGTGGCAGACAAATACAACCCATTTAAAAAAATTACATCCCATTCCATACGTTCAAACAAAAAGTTCAACATTTAGACCAAAGTAACATGTCTGATCTAGATATAGAGTACTGAACTTCCACGTTGATAACCATCATAGCCAAGTTAACTGTCTACCCCCACTAATACTGTAGTAGTGTACAAGTACTAACTTACTCTTAGCTAACTAGATGATGCCGGCCGCCATCTACGGTACATGCTAAACGCCGGCCCTGACGTCCTCCGTCTCGCCTCGGACTTGCCAGAGGTGCGATAGGGTGCGTTGCTCACGCGCGTTGGCCCTTTCCATACCGGCGTGGTCCACCAAACCTTCGCCTTCTAAGCGGGAAACCCACTTGACGAGCTGGTGGTAAAATTCGGCGTCGCAAAACCGTGCGTGCCCGACAGCCTCCAGGGCTATTTGCCCGGCGCCGGCCTCCACTTAGTCGGCCCAGTTGCTGGCGCTCTGCTCGCGACTCAGAGCATCGGTGCGCTGCTGCTCCATGCCCCGCTGGTGATAGAGGCAAAGGTGTCCCGTCTTTCGATGAGATGGTGGCTATCAATTTGGAGGAAGTCTACTTTGACGATCCGACTACGAACGTACGAGGACGTCGCGCCTTAGCAATCGCTAAACCAACTCCGAGAGGTTATTGACCACGCCGGAGCATGATCAACCCAACCACGAAGGTCTGTTTCCTGAAGGCAAACGAAGAACAAGCAAGAAACTAAGATTGCAATCTGGATATTGCGAATATAAGAGGAAAGCTTTGTTGATCAAGGTGGGGTTCTGTGACGCCTTTGTCTGGTCGTTGAATACAAACGAAGTACGCGAAGTTGCAGCTATGGCGAACTTTAATCTAAAAAAACCCAAAGTCTAAACGACGCCGTAAGGGCTGTATATATGGAGGAAGATGGGGGAATTTCGTGGCCCTTGGAGGAGGGGTCCGAAACCAACCCCAACTCTTGTTTCTCCACACATACGGACTCTAAAACAGCCTATACTTAAGTATTTCAAAATTACATGGGCCTGGCCCAATAATAAGGTGACGCAACACCTAGAATAGCCTCTGGACGAAATTTATGAAGGGGCATCTTGTATATTTCATCCAAGGCTTCTTGCACTCCTTATGGTGGCTTCAAAGTGCTGAAATCATCACTTGTAACTCCGTTCTTGTTCTCCTTCCGCATGCCATCATCTCCATGCTTGGTCTTGCTCCAGTGTTCATCCCTCTTATCCATGACAGGCCCTTCATTTGTAAGCAAAACAAATGTATCCAATTTAGGCAGCATCATATTCTCATGAACATCAGAATCATTACCAAGAAACGAAAGTACCTGATAAGTTAATTGGCGTGCGCGAGCTCTAGTAATTGGTCCATTATGTATAACAGCAGGGGTTCTAGGTGTAGCAATGGTATTGATGTCCTCATCATCCTCCCCTTCTTGAAATGAAGTCGTCCTCGACGGAAGCTCATCTTCCTCACCCAAATAAGGCTTCAAATCTGCAATGTTAAAAGTGGGACTAACCCCAAAATCTGCAGGCAGCTCAATTTTATATGCATTATCATTTATTTTCTCTAACACGTTAAAAGGACCATCAGAACGTGGCATTAGCTTTGATTTGTGCAAATTAGGAAACCTATCCTTACGCAAATGTAACCAAACAAGATCTCCAGGTGCAAAGACAACACATTTCTACCCTTATCCCCAACAAATTTATATTTAGCATTCATGCGCTCAATATTTTCCTTAGTTAACTCATGCATTTTTAAGATCAATTCAGTACGTTGTTTAGCATCAAAATTAAACTTCTCCAAAGATTGAAGAGGCAACAAATCAATAGGTGAACGAGGTAGGAAACCATACACAATTTCAAAAGGGCACAACTTAGTAGTAGAATGCAGCGACCAATTATAAGAAAATTTAATATGAGGCAAGCATTCTTCCCACATTTTCTTGTTATTCTTCAAAACAGCCCTAAGCATGGTAGACAATGTTCTATTGACTACTTCAGTTTAGTCCCCAACTTAGCCCCTAAACATCTCCAAAAGTGGCTAAGAAATTTAGTATCACTATCTGAAACAATAGTATTTGGCACACCGTGCAAGCAAATAATTTCACGAAAGAACAAATCAGCAACATTTACAGCATCATCGCTTTTATGACATGGTATAAAGTGTGCCATTTTTGAGAACCTATCCATGACATCAAATATGATATCCCTCCCCTTCTTTGTTCGAGGTAAACCTAAAACAAAGTCCATAGATATATCCCCCCAAGGAACACTAGGTACAGGCAAAGGCATATATAAACCATGAGGATTGAGTCATGACTTAGCTTTTTGACATGTAGTGCAGCGAGCAACAATACGCTCAACATCCCGTCTCATCTTTGGCCAAAAGAAATGTGTAGCAAGTATATCCTCTGTCTTCTTCACGCCAAAGTGTCCCATTAATCCTCCTCCATGCGCCTCCTGCAACAACAAAAGACGAACGGAGCTAGCTGGAATGCATAGCTTGTTAGCACAAAACACAAATCCATCGTTAAGGACGAACTTGTTCCAAGTTCTCCCTTCCTTAGAATTCTGCAATACATCTTTAAATTCAGCATCATGCACATATTCATCTTTGATGGTCTCCAGACCAAATATTTTAAAGTCAAGTTGTGAAAGCATAGTATAATGACGAGACAATGCATCAGCAATAACATTTTCTTTACCCTTCTTGTGTTTAATGACATAAGGGAAATTCTCAATGAATTCAACCCATTTAGCATGTCTACGGTTTAGTTTTGCTTGACTTTTAATGTGTTTCAAAGATTCATGATCGGAATGTATAACAAATTCCTTGGGCCATAAATAATGTTGCCATGTTTCTAAGGTCCGAACAAGAGCATATAATTCTTTATCATAAGTAGAATAGTTCAGACTAGGCCCACTCAATTTTTTAGAGAAGTATGCAGCAGGTTTGCCATCTTGTAATAACACACCTCCTAATCTAATTCCACTAGCATCACATTCAAGCTCAAAAGTCTTATAAAATCAGGAAGTTGGAGTAAAGGAGCATGTGTCAACTTATCTTTCAATACCGTGAAGGCTTCTTCCTGTGCGGTACCCCAAACAAAAGGCACATCCTTCTTTGTAAGCTCGTTGAGAGGTGCAGCAATGGTGCTGAAATCTCTCATAAAACGCCTATAGAAACCAGCGAGGCCAAGGAAACTCCTCACTTGTGTGACCGTTTTGGGCTGCGGCCAACTCTCAATAGCTTCAATCTTGGCTTTATCAACTTCAATTCCCTATGGAGTAACAACATAGCCAAGAAAAGATACTCGGTCGGTGCAAAAGGTGCACTTTCCAAGGTTACCAAACAAACGTGCATCATGTAGAGCAATAAAAACAGCACATAAATGTTCCAAATGTTCCTCCAAAGATTTACTATAAATCAGTATACCATCAAAATAGACCACCACAAATTGTCCAATGAAAGCACGTAAAACTTCATTCATTAATCTCATGAAAGTATTAGGTGCATTAGTTAACCCAAAAGGCATGACTAACCACTCATATAAACCAAACTTAGTTTTAAATACAGTTTTCCATTCATCTCCCAATTTCATACGAACTTGATGGTATCCACTACGCAAATCAACTTCGGAAAATATTGTAGAGCCACTCAATTCATCAATCGTATCATCTAGCCTAGGAATAGGACAATGATAACAAATAGTAATATTATTAATGCCTCTACAGTCAACACATATACGCGATGTACCATCCTTTTTCGGCACTAGAATAATAGGAACAGCACAAGGACTAAGGGATTCGCGAATATAACCTTTGTCGAGCATCTCCTGGACTTGACGCATAATCTCCTTCGTCTCCTCTGGATTGGTACGGTATGGTGCACGGTTGGTTAGCGATGCACCGGGAATTAAATCAATTTGGTGCTCAATCCCACGAATAGGTGGTAATCCCGGTGGCACGTCTTTTGGAAAGACGTCAGCGAATGATAACCCACAAGTATAGGGGATCAATTGTAGCCTCTTTCGATAAGTAAGAGTGTCAAACCCAACGAGGAGCTAAAGGTTGAACAAATATTCCCTCAAGTTTTATCGACCACCGATACAACTCTATGCATGCTTGACGTTCACTTTACCTAGAACAAGTATAAAACTAGAAGTACTTTGTAGGTGTAACGGGATAGGTTTGCAAGAATATAAAGAGCACGTAAATAAAAACTAGGGGCTGTTTAGATAAAGACACAATAAAGTTAGTATAGCGAGTGTGGAAAAGTGGTGGTAGGAGTTGCGAAATTGTCACTAAGCAATTGACTACTTTACTAGACCAATAGCAAGTTTTATGTGGGAGAGGCCACTGCTAGCATGTCATCCCTGACTTGGAATTCTATGCACTTATGATTGTAACTATTAGCAAGCATCCGCAACTACTAACATTCATTAAGGTAAAACCCAACCATAGCATTAAGAGATATTGGTCCCCCTTCAATCCCGTATGCATCAATTTCTATGCTAGGTTGAAGCTTCTGTCACTCTTGCCCTCCAATACATAGTCCTATCAACATACAACTAACCCTATGGTGTGATCCACGCGCACGCTCATATGATGGGCACCAAAGGACATCAACATAACCACAAGAAAATTAAACCAATCATAGCAATTCACCAATTACCGGTACGAAAATCTACTCAGACATCATAGGATGGCAACACATCATTGGATAATAATATGAAGCATAAAGCACCATGTTCAAGTAGAGGGTACGGCGGGTTACGGGAGAGTGGACCACTGTAGATAGATGGGGGAAGGTGATGAAGATGTTGGTGAAGATGACGGAGGTGTTGGTGTAGATTGCGGTGACGATGATGGCCCTCTCCCCTTCTTCTTCTTCTTCTTCCTTAACCTTCTCCCTAGATGGGAGAAGGGTTTCCCCTCTGGTCCTTGGCTTCCATGGCATGGGAGGGGCGAGAGCCCCTCCGAGATTGGATCTGTCTCTCTCTGTTTCTACGTTCCTGATTTTGCCCTTTCACCGTTTCTTATACTCCCGGAGATCTATAACTACAATTGGCCTGAAATTTGGACACGATTTTTATCCACATATTGGCTTTCTTGCGGTGAAATAAGGGCACCAACCGCCTTACGGAGTGGCCACGAGGGCCCAGGGCGCGCCTGACCCCCTGGGGCGCGCCCCTCACCCTCGTGGCCCCCTCGGGTATCATCTCGCGTTGATTCCACTTCCCAAAATTCACATATATTCCGAAAAAAATCTCCGTCAGTTCTTATCCCGTTTGGACTCCGTTTGATATGGATTTTCTGCGAAACAAAAAACATGCAACAAAAAGGAACTGACACTGGGCACTGGATCAATATGTTAGTCCCAAAGATAGTATAAGAAGTTGCCAAAAGTATATGAAAGTTGTATAATATTGGCATGGAATAATCGAAAATTACAGATAAGACGGAGACGTATCAGGGAACTCCTGCAAAATGTTAGTGACAGTAGGAGGCAAAGAGGAAGGCACGTCCTAGAATGAAAATAATGCCTCTTTGCACACAAAAGCATAACAAACAGATTTGCGAAAATCTAGCTCATCAATATCAGATTTTGTGGCAAGTAAACATGCACTTTTCAATTTAATTTCAGAAGCAACACTAGATGGTTTATTATTAGGTTTCATTTGTTGCTCAAATTCTTTTGCAACAATCTCATTTTCACTCTTATTTTTCTCTTGTTTTGCTTTATTAGCTCTATTAATATCATCTTTCAAAATGGAATCAGGAGTCATAGGAAGCAAAGTAATATTTTTATCCTTATGAACAAGAGTATATTGATTGTTTCTACCATGGTGCACAGAATTTTTATCAAATTGCCATGGTCTACCAAGTAATAAGGAACATGCTTGCATAGGTACCACATCACAATCAACATAATTAGCATATGTAGAGATACTAAAACACACACGAACAGTACGTGTTACCTTAACCTTGCCGCTGTTGTTGAACAATTGGATGTAGTAAGGATGTGGATGTGGTCTTGTGGTGAGAGATAGCTTCTCCACCATCTCCATGCTAGCCAAGTTGTTGCAGCTCCCTCCATCTATGATGATGCGAACAGAACGTTCCTTCACAACTCCCTTTGTATGGAACCAGCTATGCCTCTGATTTTGCTCAGCTTGTGTGACCTGCACACTCAAAACATGTTGAGCAACTAAACATTCATACTTGTCAGCATCTTTAGCAGCCATGTATTGCGTCTCATGTTCAGAATCATCTCCGCCGGGTTCTTCACGTGTAATAAGAGCCAAAGTCTCCTCATCATAGTCACTAGCGGACTCATAACCACCATTCTCAGTAGCAATCATCACACGCTGAGATTTGCATTCTCTCGCATAATGACCTCTTCCCTTAGAACGACAACAAATAATATCACTTGTGTGCCCTGTTGATGCCATGGAAGAAGAGCTCTATACAGGCCCGACAGGTGTGCCCTTGGTAGATAGTGGTGGTTGTGCCTGCTTTCTTGTATCACGACTGGAGGTGGCAGCTGATGGAGGTGTCGATGCAATAGGATGTCTGGAAGTAGAGGATGCACGCGGTGTCCATGAGGAAGGTTGACCTGCAGAAAAGTTAGTTCGTGCCAATGCCTGTCAATCCTGCACTTCACGATAAGCTTTACAAGCAAGATGGAATAAACGAGTGATATTATTATACTCCTTATACTCTAGAATGGTCTGAATCTCTCTATTTAATCCACCCTTAAACGTGCAAGCATAGCTTCATTATCCTCAACAATACCACATCTAATCATGCCAGTTTGTAATTCCTGATAATATTCCACTACAGGATTTTTCCCTTGTCTTAAACGCTGCAATTTCTGAAGTAATTCATGTTGATAATATGGTGGAACCCAACGAGTACGTATAGCAGTTTCCAAAGCAGCCCAAGTAGTTGGAATATTATTCAGATATAATCTACGATGTTACCACCACACACAAGCAAAACTAGTGAAAGAACAAAGTGCAGCAGCAACACGTCTCTCGTTGGGATATTCTAAACATGTAAAACGTTGTTCGGTTTCTAACTCCCAAGTAAGATATATATCAGGAACGTATCTACCCTCAAATGGTGGAATATTCAATTTCAGTTTAGGGAGATGGTCATGATCTCGTACCTAAGGGGGTGGTGCAGCCCAACCATTGCGATTATTTGCATGTGGACGACCTGGTGGTTGTGGTGCTGGTGGTTGCACGTAGTTCTGATTTTGATCAACCTCATCCTCGTAATCTCCCGCATAATCATCCTCCTCCTCATCAGCAGCAGGAGCCACAGAAGTATCAACAGCAGCACCAATAGTTTGGCAAGGCTCAAGAGGGACACGGCTCGCTCGGCGGAGGGCTGTTTCACGACGTGGAGGTAGTCATCGTCATCGTCGTCGTCGTCGTTGTTGTTGTTGTTGTTGTTGTTGTTGTTGTTGTTGTTGTTGTTGTTGTTGTTGCAGAGGTGCGGCAGGTGCGGCCGGTGGTGGTTGTGGAAGACGCGCAAGCAGTTCATTAAATTTTTTATCGAGCTTTGTTTCGAATGTCTTCCAAAGGCCAGTTATCTAATCCATGGCCTCTTCAAAATTGTTCAGCACATCTTGCACCTATTCAGTCATCATTTGCTGAAATTTATCATGCAACTCCTTATTCGTCATGTCCTCCCAGTCAGTCTCATCGACTTGTGATCCTGCATGGTTAGCAGCAATAGAAACACACAAGAATATGATCCTACAGACTACTAGAAAATGGTGGTGGTGGGGCGTCACAAATCCGTCAAGCAAATCTCAAATTCTTACCGGTTCTTACCAAGCAGCAGGTTGTGATCGGCAACCATTGTAGTCAAAACTCTCAAAGCTTGGATAGAGCGATTACCAGGGAGAGTCAAACGCACAACGTAGATGTATGTGGAGCTAGGGAGGCTTATAATATGGTAGCAAAAAGGGTCAGCAATAATCAATTCAGAGATGCAAAGTTGAATAAATGCTCAACGACGGTACTGTGCTGGTCCTAGGCTAGACCGTGCTAGAGACACAAACAAAATCACGGCGCGACACGTAAACAAGGGAAAAGCACACACCGAATATTTTTTGCTCTTTTTTTGCACTCCTCTTTTTTTTTTGCGAAAAATCACTATAATGGCGAGTGTGTCAAAACTCTTCCCAAGTCAAACTAACAGGATAGGCACGAAATTTTTTTGACAATTTTTTTTCGGAAATCAGGGCAGCGACGACGAAGTGCGACAAAAAATCACTGTGATGGCGAGTGTCTCAAAACGCTCCCTGTGACCTAAAAATAGGATAGGGAAAAAATATTTTTGATCGCCAAAATTTTAGCCTAAAAACTGCCCGGGGGTCTCCAGACTCTTTTTTTTAACCTACTCAGGCAAGGCAACACGAATCGGAAAATATATGGATCTCGAAAACAAAACTAATATGAGAAGAACTCGGATTGGTGGTGGATATATGATGGTAAGATATGGCAGCGGTGGTGGTATATGGTAGCGGTGGTGGTATATGGATACGGATTGGTGGTGGTATATGGATACGGATTGGTGGCGGATAAGTGGTGGTGGTAGATGGCAGGAGCGATGACGATGGTGCGGCGGCGGCGTGACAACTTGTGAACAGAACTCAAAACTCTAAGGGAAACTAGACGCTAAGACCAACAACTTGACACGACGATGCAACCGCAAATTCAACAAAGCAAAATAATTGAAAGACTATGCCAAGGCTTAGACTGGTTCGGATACGATGAACTAACCCTTTTGTTCGTGGACTGTAGGTACGAAGAACATACTCGATCTAAACTATGAAAAACTGTAAAATCTCACCGAGCAACCTACAAATCTGATACCACTTGATAGAGGCAAAGGTGTCCCGTCTTTCGATGAGATGGTGGCTATCATTTTGGAGGAAGTCAACTTTGACGATCCGACTACGGACGTGCGAGGGCGGCGCGCCTCAGCAATCGCTAAACCAACTCCGAGAGGTTATTTACCATGCCGAAGCACGGTCAACCTGACCACGAAGGTGTGTTTCTTGCAGACAAACGAAGAACAAGCAAGAAACTAAGATTGCAATCTGAATATTGCAAATATAAGAGGAAAGCTTTATTGATCAAGGTGGGGTTCTGTGACGCCTTTGTCTGGTCGTTCAACACAAACGAAGTACGCGAAGTTGCAGCTATGGCAAACTTTAATCTAAACAAAACCCAAAGTCTAAACGACGCCCTAACGGCTATATATATGGAGGAAGAGGGGGAATTTCGTGGCCCTTGGAGGAGGGGTCCAAAACCAACCCTAACTCTTGTTTCCCCACACATACGGACTCTAAAAATAGCCTATACTTAAATATTTCGAAATTACATGGGCCTGGCCCAATAATAAGGTGACGCAGCACCTAGAATAGCCTCTGGACGAAATTTATGAAGGGGCATCTTGTATATTTCGTCCAAGGCTTCTTGCACTCCTTATGGTGGCTTCAAAGTCCTGAAATCATCACTTGTAACTCAGTTCTTGTTCTCCTTGCGCATGCCATCATCTCCATGCTTGGTCTTGCTCCAGTGTTCATCCCTCTTATCCATGCCAGGCCCTTCATTTGTAAGCAAAAAAAATGTATCCAATTTAGGCATCATCATTTTCTCATGAACATTAGAATCATTACCAAGAAATGAAAGTACCTAGTAATTTAATTGGCGTGCGTGAGCTCTAGTAATTGGTCCAGTATGTATGACAGCAGGGGTTGTGGGTGTAACAATGGTATTGGTGTCCTCATCAGCTGGCGGCGCAAATCGGTGATACGCTGCTCCTCCGCCAGGCGGTCGCGCTCCAACAAGTCCTCATACTCTGCATTGCCATCTAATGACCGATAGAATGCCTCCTCCCTCTGTCTGCCTTCCAGTGAAAAACTGAACACTAGTTTCGGCGGTGACCGCCTCCAGTGTCGCCTATTGCAGACGGGCGGGGGCATGACAGACGTGGTGAGAGCGAGGATAAGTGGGGAACAACATCGGGCCAGTGGGGGCTTACGAGGATAGGGTGAGTTGGGTCATGGCGCCACCGAAGAACGTCGGGAACCAGTAATTATAGGCGGAAGGTAGGTGAACCAGCGTGTCGCCGGAAACGCGGTGGTCATCGCCGTCATCAGAATTCAATGCATAAGTAGGCATGGCTTAGCGTGCTAGCTTGTCATGGAAAACTAGAAAAACTAAAATTATGACTGTGCCATCCCGTCCTATCCCGTCAGGGGTGAGTCCCGTCCGTGCTGGGTTGCACATCGGCATGACAGTCAAACGAGTGCGCTCGATTCATCCAAATAAGGTACGTGCGTGATCCGCTGGTTATTCGCGTAGGATCGAGTCGGTCAGATAGTGTATGTGTAGGATTGCAATAGAGGATGAACGTTCGCTAGGAGATAAGGCATTTGCGAACGTTTTTGCTGGCAGTTTCTTCAGATTCGCATGGCATTTTCTTCAGAACAGCATGTCAGTTTCTTTAGAGATAGGCATTTTTATTCAAAAAAACTGCCACTTCGGATCTTGCATCGCAACTAAAACTGCCAGGAGCGCATTAGTAGGCTAACTAGTGATCGATCAGTAACTTGTAAACACCAAGCGAACAGAAATAAGGAACTGTTAGTAACTTGTAAACACTGAGAACACAGAAATAGGGATCATGTTGTGCACAGTAGTAAGAGCCGATCCATTCGAAATGTTCACAGGAGACTCACCTGCCTGGCATTGTAATATGTTCACATTAGTAGGCCAAATTCACAACCAACTAGTATGATTGCCATACATAAGATCAACATGTTAATGCATCTCAATGATTCACAAATCATATACAAATATGTAGCTCCAAAAGCAAGGATCTAGAAAAAACATCTGTTCTTCCTACTAACATGGATGCTTCTCTTGGCCAACATTCAATACAAAGTGAAAGACAAATTTCTTTGTGAAGTCTACAATTTCTCTTGCAAACGTAAGTGGTTTCACCAACAGCTGGAACCATGAGAATGAACCACACATGATGGAGGAACATCCACTGCAATATGATTTGGTCTTCTCTCGATCACACGGCAAAACTATTTTCGGAATACAAACTTTAACTTAGGAAAAATGATGCCCATTGTGTAATCAGACCAAAGCAATGAAGCACCTAGTGTTGGCCAATAAATAGTACAGTACTACTTTTGTGTAGTCCATGAAGTGACATCCAATCTTTCTATGTCTATTTTCAAATGGCACTGCATGCAGTGACTATACTATTCTCTTGTGAAGTTCCACCAAAATTGTGGTCACTTTGTTTGTTTGCCAAATAGCAACGGGCAGACATCTGTCTGCACAAATATCAAGCAGCTAGTAAACATATACCCCACCTTGTATTTTTGGTTTAAACACGTCTCTTCCGTTTCGCATATGTCAGGTTTTGCACTGGACAATTTGATACTGTCATGTTTTGCCCTGGACAATTTCGTACTAAATTGATTTGCTGGTACAGAGCTGAAATATAGCGCCTATTCTTCATCAGACCAAGGATATCCATGTTCGCAGTGATGGAAGAGGTGAAATCGATACAACCGAAATTGAGCATCCAATCATTGAATCATGTCCTGCACCTCCAATGTAGGTCCACCCTGCCAATAAATTCACATGCAAACCACTAATATTACTATCTAATGACAGTACAAAAAGAGTAGCAAGATAGTAGCAAACCATGTACCTTCGTAATGGACAGCTCATAGTGCCACCAATTGGATATAAAGGTTTGGAAGAAAACATGCTCCTAATGTTGAACCATTTGGACTTTTTGTGCAGTTCCACTAAAATCGAGCATCCCTATTTGCATAGATAGTGAAAGTGTGATTGCTATAAAAGTGGCACTAGTTAAAGCATAGACTCACAAATATAAGCATTCCAATTTATTAATGGGAAAAGGTATCAAGACTGTTTCTAACCACCTGTTTGAAGGAATAAATAAGGCAACAACGGCTGATGTCAGGAAGGCATACATAGTATTTTCTAAAAAATGAACCATTCCTGACCTTTCATCTTCTTTTAAGCATATTTTGTGCAGTTCAACTAAAATAAAATGCCATCACCGCCTTGACAATTCAATCACACTGTACAAAAAGAAATGACTTAACATTACATCATGATGTCAGGTATGTAATCGACAGGCATTAGAGACAAACATATAGACCTCCTCTGATAACATAATGAACATTAATTTTAACAAAGGTGTGACTAGCTTTACCGGGATAATTTGAGTGAACTCTACACCCTCTGTTCCTTAATATCAGACGTTTTCGTAGTTCAATTTAAACTACCCAAACGTCTAGTATTTAGAAAAACAGGTAGTAGTTTTCTTGAGCACATATCTAGGAAAGCTTGCCACACTTTATATATGTCCATACGCTAATGCAACACCATTCGACTAGTACAAATATACACTAATCCAGTGGCTAGTGCAATAGTAGAGTAGTTTTTTATTACAGGGTACAGTACAATGGTTTTACTGAACAGATTTCCATAAGCTAGGATTGGAAGATTTCTATAAGCATTAACAATACAAAATGTAAAGGTAACAAGTTTCAGCATTGGTATACTAGCTATGCAACAGCATTAAACCAAATACAAAAGTTTTAAGGTAAGTAGCATTATTAACTAATGACAGTATAAAAAATTGCAAACCATCTACCTTCAAGGTAAATATCATTTCGAACTCGAGGGGACCTCAAAATTGCTATCCCAATCTTGATAATCGATCAAACATAAAAACTTGATCGAACGGATCAAGGGAACAGCCAGAGTAGGAGGTGCCCACTCTTGACCTTTCCTCTTGTTCATAATTTTTGTGTAGATTAACCAAAATAATATGACATCAGCGCCTTGGCATTTTGGTGACACTGTACAAAAAAATTGACTTATCTCATGAAAGTGAGGTATGTAATCTATAAGCATTAACAGTGCAAAAATCTGAAGGTGGTAACAAGTTTCATCGTTGATATACTGGCTGTGCAACAGCATTAGAATGCCTTAGCTGAAAAATCTTTAATACATCCACAATCAACAGCTAACCCTGAAATAATCCAGTGACATTAAATGCATTGCTTAAAGTTATTGGTGGCATTAGACTGAGTGCAGCATTAGTTAAATGTGGCATCACTTTAGCAGTAGCATTTCTTGACTTTACCGCTGGCGTTATACTAGCAGCAAAAAAGTGGCAATAAGAGCATGGGAGCCCCGTTCGAACAGTGGGCGCACCAGTACGATGTACCTCCACAGACGCATAGAGTGGTGAGGGAGGTATGGTTGCCCAGAGCAACAAATATCCAGGCAGCATATGTGGATTACGTCCCATTTTTGTTCTCTTTAGCCACATTTTTGCTATGTGAGGACAACAAACCGATCGACCTGGTCATTCTCTATTGTGTTGTCATGCCTTTCTACCCTTTTTCACCCTTTTTCAACCAAGAGACACGAGACTCATTCCTTAGCTACTGACTTTCCCCTTTTCAACCTAGATGTGGGTTCGATGCCTAGTCTCTTGGACAGTACTTTCTCCCTTCCTTTCCTTATTCAACCCAGACATGGATTACTCTGCATGAAGTAGGATTTCCTTTAATAGTGCAAATTAAGATTTTCATCTGCGTGACCAGCGGAGCAGAGGATAGCAAATTGGGAAGATGGTGGAGTGGAAAAATATCCACATGCAGCGACGTGGCAGATGGGGCAATAGAACAAGGGTATGGTTCGAAAAGAGGTAGCATACCTGAGGGTCGGCGGCAAGTGGCTTCGCTCGTGGTCGTCGTCCTCCGCACACACTATGGTAGCGAGCTTGGGGACGGAGGACATCCCGCGTGGGTGCTAGGTCTGAGAGGACGGCCTTGTCGTCAATGCTTGACCTCGCTCGCCGACGACGAGTGCGTTAACGTTGCACGTCCTTTTCTTCCCCGGCGGATCTGTGACCACCGGTGAGGAGGGAGAGAGAGGCCCTCTTTTTTAGATCTCGAGAGAGGGTGATAGTGTGAGAAGCAAGTGGGCAGCCCTTAGCAAGCAAGCGCTAAAGCTCTAGCCTATATATCTTTTTTGATACTAGTACTAGAGGTGGAGTAGTGGTAGAGTAGTTTATATTTTCTCTGCATACAGTACTAGTTAGTCGTGCTTCAAAACTGAACAGCATGACATTAAAAAATAAAGTCGAGAAATAATGCGGCACCTCGGGCCAACGCGGCCAGATCCCATTTTGCATGACAAATGACACACCATGTTTCGTTGACATGTGGTCCCGTTCCAACATGTCAGTGAGACGACGGCGAGTCCTTTTGTACAATTTTCGAAAGGACTTCTATATAGGCCGGGGCGCCTCTTCGTGTACCGTAGCAACCGTCCACCGCCTCTTCGGCTTTCCCTCTCGATTTGGAACTGTTGTCGCACGCTCTTCCTCCCTCCTCCATTTTCCTTCACCCTTCCTTCTGCCATTGTTCGATCGTCTTATCCATGCAGGGAACAGGCCGGAAACGACCCCGTTATTCTTGCCCTGATCTAAAAGATCGCGTGGTGGAGGAACTCATTGATCGGTGCGACGTCATCACCTCGGCTAGCATGGCAGGTTCGTTCGAAACCATTCTCCACTCAACTAATAACATCATTACAAAGAATGCTTTTTATTGTAGAATCAAATGTAGAAATTGCATTCTGATGTTTGAGTTCAAACATTCAAAACTGCTGCACTATCTCTACGTCTATGTATACGTAATACAACAAGTTTTAAACTTGAGACTAGCCATCCACCCTCACAAAGAACGCTTTTTAACCTAGCACAAACTCCAGTAAATTTGGCCATAGTGTGAGGTCGGCCATATGTAAATGTGTTTGCTGTACATAACCAGCACCTCGAATCCTCAATATATAGTAGGGTGGCATGGCCCAGAACAAGCATTCATGTCCAGGAGTACGACACACGCCACCAGCACGACTTCAATCTGACACCATATTTCTTGGAGTCCGTGCTACAGCTATCTCTTCAACCTCCTTGTTTTTCTGACTCGGCCATCACGCAGCGGGCGAGGTGAGGGTTTGCCGATAGTCGGTTTCCTCAGCTGCGGTCCCACTTGTAAGGCCAACTCCAGCGCACGGCCCCAAACGGACGTCCATTTTGGCCAGATTCTATCCGTTTGGGTAGTGCAATGGGGTCATGTCCGGGCTATTTCTCGGATGTGGTGGCCGTGCGCCCAATGCGCGAACGCATTCCGGCCGCATCCCGTCCACGGACATTTTTCTTTGCAAACACATATGTTTTTTCATCATTGATATTTGGTACATGGAAATACATCACCCAATTTTGACTAGAAAAGCAAGACCAAAGAAAACAAGAACCACAAGAATACATTTTAGAAGATATCCAACTTCCATAACTGCTCCTGTAAGTTGGATTAGTGCCTTCTAGATGCATTCATTGTTGATCTGCGGAGGCTCGATCTTGCGTGCTTCTTTCTTCTACGAGTGTAAAGAAGTAGACGTTGCTTCCTCGCATCTAGTCTCATGTCTAGCCTCTACTCTATCAACAAGTGCACTAGTCTCATCTCTAGCTTCTATGCTAGCTAAAAGTGCACGAACATCTACTAAATTTCGCTCTATCAATATATCGATGTACTCTTCTTCCCAATACCAAAACTTGCATCCATTGTACACAGTAAAGTTTTAAGTTAGCACAACTAGTCAAATCCGAGAGCACAATCGAAGCTAAAGTAGCACATACCCCATCGGTTGAGCACTTGATGAACACCCATCCGGGATGTTCCTCCATTGTAGACACGCGACACAAGACCTTCTTTGGGCAGTCGTCGCACGTAATGAGTGGCAACGGTGCGCTGACGAGCTTTTGGGCCAGCACCGAGCCCGGCCGACCGCCATTCATGTATCTGCTGGCAGACCGCCAATGGTGTAGATCCGAGCGGCTAGAGGAGGAGTCAGTACCTGCATGCGGCCTTGCGGCCTTGCCGGGGCCTTCCGGCCTGGCGCCCGGCCAGTCCATGGCGCGGCGCGGCCTCCCACAGCCGTGCGAGCTCAAGCCCGACCGGATCCGCTCCAAATCCGGCCGCTGGGTGTGCAAAATAGGTAGCCGTGGTTGGGTAGCTCGGGGGCATCGAGGGAAAGGGGGCTGGGCAAGCGTGCGTCTGAGCTGCACGCGCTGGAGTTGGCCTAAGTAAAGATGCAAGACAGCACGTGTTTCCCTAGCGGTGTGGCAGACCAACCGTGTGCGGGTGTGAAGTGGCTTCGCTCGTGTGGGGGACGGAGGACATCCCGCGCGGGCGCTTGGTCTGACAGGACAGCCTTGTCGTCAGTGTGTGACCTCTGTGGCAACCGTCCGCTCTCCACTAGCCTCTTTGTGTACCGTGGCAACCGTCCACCGCCTCTTCGCCTTTCCCTCTTGATTTGGAACTACTGTCGCACGCTCTTCCCCCTCCTCCATTTGCCTTCACCCTTCCTTCTGCCATTGTTTGATCGTCTTCATGGAGGGAACAGGCCAGAAACGACCCCGTTATTCTTGCCCCGATCTGAAAGATGACGTGGTGGAGGAACTCATTGATCGGTGCGACGTCATCACCTCGGCTAGCATGGGAGGTTCATTCAAGACCATTCTCGACTCCACTAATAACATCATTACAAAGAACCCAAGGGTCCAGGAGCGGTTGGATCTCCCCTATCTTCTTCGCCATGACCCTGCTCGTTGGCGCACGGACGACGGAAGCCTCGCCTTATGCAAGTTGATGCCACTTGATAATGATACGTGTGATGTTAAGATGCCATCGCTTAAGGATAAGGCCTGGGCAGGCGCAATTGGAGATTGGGTTGTTGATATTGGGCACAACTGCGAGTGAGAACTTGTGAATGTGTACACTCGTCACTGATACGTCCATTTTGCATCATGCTTTTATATCGATATTTATTGCATTATGGGCTGTTATTACACATTATGTCATAATACTTATGCCTATTCTCTCTTATTTTACAAGGTTTACATAAGGAGGGAGAATGCCGGCACCTGGAATTCTGGGCTGGAAAAGGAGCAAATATTAGAGACCTATTCTGCCCAACTCGAAATGTCCTGAAACTCCACGGAAGTTATTTTTGGAAATAATAAAAAATACTGAGCGAAAGAAATACCAGAGGGAACCCACACCCTGGGCACGAGGGTGGGGGGCGAGCCCTACCCCCCTGGGCGCGCCCCTGCCTTGTGGGCCCCCTGGTGGCCCTCTAGTGCCAATCTTCTGCTATATGAAGTCTTTCGTCCGGAGAAAAATCATAAGCAAGCTTTCGGGATGAGACTCCGCCGCCACAAGGCGGAACAAATCTAGGGCTTCGGCGGAGCTGTTCTGCCGGGGAAACTTCCCTCCGGGAGGGGGAAATCATCACCATCGTCATCACCAACGCTCCTCTCATCGGGAGGGGGCCAATCTCCATCAACATCTTCACCATCACCATCTCCTCTCAAACCCTAGTTCATCTCTTGTATCCAATTCTTGTCTCTAAGTCTGGGATTGGTACCTGTAGGTTGCTAGTAGTGTTGATTACTCCTTGTAGTTGATGCTAGTTGGTTTATTTGATGAAATATCATATGTTCAGATCCTTTATGCATATTAATAATCCTTTGATTATGAACATGAATATGATTTGTGAGTAGTTACGTTTGTTCCTGAGGACATGGGAGAAGTCTTGCTATTAGTAGTCATGTGAATTTGGTATTCATTCGATATTTTGATAAGATGTATTGTCTCTCCTCTAGTGGTGTTATGTGAACGTCGACTACATGACACTTCACCATTATTTGGGCCTAGAGGAAGTCATTGGGAAGTAGTAAGTAGATGATTGGTTGCTAGAGTGACAGAAGCTTAAACCCTAGTTTATGCGTTGCTTCGTAAGGGGCTGATTTGGATCCATATGTTTCATGTTATGGTTAGGTTTACCTTGATACTTCTTTTGTAGTTGCGGATGCTTGCAATAGGAGTTAATATAAGTGGGATGCTTGTCCAAGAAAGGCAGCACCCAAGCACCGGTCCACCCACATATCAAATTATAAAAGTACCGAACGCGAATCATATGAACGTGATGAAAACTAGCTTGACGATAATTCCCATGTGTCCTCGGGAGCTCTTTTCTCTATATAAGAGTTTTTCCAGGCTTGTCCTTTGCTACAAAAAGGATTGGGCCATCTTGCTGCACTTTATTTACATTTTTTACTTGTTTCTCGTTACAAATTATCTTATCACAAAACTATTTGTTACCTATAATTTCAGTGCTTGTAGAGAATACCTTGCTGAAAACCGCTTATCATTTCCTTCTGCTCCTCGTTGGGTTCGACACTCTTACTTATCGAAAGGACTATGATAGATCCCCTATACTTGTGGGTCATCAAGACTCTTTTCTGGCGCCGTTGCCGGTGAGTGAAGCGCCTTTGGTAGGTGGAATTTGGTAAGGAAAAATTTATATAGTGTGCTGAAATTTACAGATACTTGTTACTATGGCAAGTAATCCTCTGAGGGGCTTGTTCGGGGTATCTTCACCCCGACCGGTAGAGCAAAGAGTTGCTCCTCAACCTACTGAACCTACTGAAAATGAAAATGTCTACTTTGAAATTCCTTTTGGTATGATAGGAAAACTGCTAGCTAATCCTTTTGCAGGAGATGGAACATTACATCCTGATGAGCACCTAATATATGTGGATGAAGTTTGTGGATTATTTAAGCTTGCAGGTATGCCCGATGATGTTATCAAGAAGAAGGTCTTCCCTTTATCTTTGAAGGGAGATGCATTGACATGGTATAGGCTATGTGATGATATGGGATCATGGAACTACAAACGATTGAAATTGGAATTTCATCAGAAGTTTTATCCTATGCATCTTGTTCATCGTGATCGTAATTATATATATATATAATTTTTGGCCTCGCGAAGGAGAAAGCATCGCTCAAGCTTGGGGGAGGCTTAAGTCAATGTTATATTCATGCCCCAATCATGAGCTCTCAAGAGAAATGATTATTAAAAAAAATTATGCTCGGCTTTCTGACAACAATCGCACCATGCTCGATACTTCTTGTGCTGGCTCTTTTATGATGAAGACTATTGAATTCAAATGGGATTTATTGGAAAGAATTAAACACAACTCTGAAGATTGGGACATCGACGAAGGTAAGGAGTCAGGTATAACACCTATGTTTGATTGTGTTAAATCTTTTATGGAGACCGATGTTTTCCATAAATTCAGCACTAAATATGGACTTGACTCTGAGATAGTAGCTTCTTTCTGTGAATCTTTTGCTACTCATGTTGATCTCCCTAAGGAGAAGTGGTTTAAATATCATCCTCCCATAGAAGTAAAAGTGGTTGCACCTGTTAAAGTTGAAGAAAAGACTATCACTTATAATGATCCTATTGTCCCTACTGCTTATGTTGAGAAACCACCTTTCCCTGTTAGGATAAAAGATCATGCTAAAGCTTCAACTGTGGTTCGTAAAAGTAATATTAGAACCTATACACCTCCTGAGCAAGTTAAAGTTGAACCTAATATTGCTATTTTTAAAGATCTCTTGGCTGATAATATTGATGGGCATGTTATTTATTTCTGTGATGAGACTGCTAGAATTGTTAAACCTAGTGCTAAAGATAAACATAGACCTGTGGTAGGCATGCCTGTTATTTCTGTTAAAATAGGAGATCATTGTTATCATGGCTTATGTGACATGGGTGCTAGTGCTAGTGCAATACCCATTGATTTATACAAAGAAATTATGCATGATATTGCACCCGCTGAGTTAGAATAAATTGATGTTACAATTAAGCTTGCCAATAGAGATACTATTTCACCAATGGGAATTGTTAGAGATGTTGAAGTCTTGTGTCGGAAAACTAAATATCATGCTGATTTTCTTGTTCTTGGTTCCCCACAAGATAGCTTTTGTCCCATTATATTTGGTAGACCCTTCTTAAACACTGTTAATGCTAAGATAGACTGCGAAAAGGATGTTGTTACCATTGGTCTAGGTGATATGTCTCATGAGTTTAATTTCTCTAAATTTCGTAGACAACACCGTGAAGAGGAATTGCCTAGTAAAGATGAAATTATTGGTCTTGCTTCTATTGCCGTACCTCCTAGTGATCCTTCAGAACAATATTTGCTAGACCATGAAAATGATATATTTATGAATGAAAGAAGGTAAATAGATGAAGTGTTCTTTAAACAAGGACCTATTCTGAAACACAATTTGCCTGTTGAAATCCTAGGGGATCCTCCTCCACCCAAGGGTGATCCCGTGTTTGAGCTTAAACCATTGCCTGATACTCTTAAATATGCTTATCATGATGAAAAAGAAGATATATCATGTTATTATTAGTGCTAACCTTCCAGAGAAGGAGGAAGAAAAATTATTGAAAACTCTGAAGTAGCACCGTGCTGCTATTGGATATACTTTTGATGATCTTAAGGGCATAAGTCCCACTCTATGTCAACATAAAATGAATTTAGAGAAAGATGCCAAACCAGTTATTGATCATCAACGACGGCTGAATCCTAAGATGAAAGAAGTGGTAAGAAAGGAAATACTAAAGCTCCTTGAGGCAGGTATAATTTATCCCGTTGCTGATAGTCAGTGGGTAAGTCCTGTCCATTGTGTCCCTACGAAGGGAGGTATTACTGTCGTTCCTAATGATAAAGATGAATTGATTCCGCAAAAAATTATTACAGGTTATAGGATGGTAATTGATTTCCGCAAATTAAATAAAGCTACAAAAAAGGATCATTACCCCTTACCTTTTATTGATCAAATGCTAGAAAGATTATCCAAACATACACATTTTTGCTTTCTAGATGGTTATTCTGGTTTCTCTCAAATACCTGTGTCAGCTGATGATCAAGCTAAGACTACTTTTACTTGCCCTTTCGGTACTTTTGCTTATAGACGTATGCCTTTTGGTTTATGTAATGCACCTGCTACCTTTCAAAGATGTATGATGGCTATATTCTCTGATTTTTGTGAAAAGATTTATGAGGTTTTCATGGACGATTTTTCTGTTTATGGATCCTCTTTTGATGACTGCTTGAGCAACCTTGATCGAGTTTTGTAGAGATGTGAAGAAACCAATCTTGTCTTGATTTGGGAAAAGTGCCACTTTATGGTTAATGAAGGTATTGTTTTGGGGCATAAATTTCTGAAAGATGTATTGAAGTTGATAAAGCTAAAGTTGATGCTATTGAAAAGATGCCATGTCCCAAGGACAATAAAGGTATAAGAAGTTTCCTTGGTCATGCCGGTTTTTACAGGAGGTTCATTAAGGACTTCTCAAAAATTTCTCAGCCTCTGACTAATCTATTACAAAAAGATATACCATTTGTATTTGACGATGATTGTGTAGAAGCATTTGAAATACTTAAGAAAGCATTAATTTCTGCACCTATTGTTCAGCCACCTGGTTGGAATTTACCTTTTGAAATTATGTGTGATGCTAGTGATTATGCTGTAGGTGCTGTTCTAGGGCAAAGAGTTGATAAGAAATTAAATGTTATTCAATATGCTAGTAAAACTCTACACAATGCCCAGAGAAATTATGCCACTACTGAAAATGAATTCTTAGCAGTTGTATTTGCTTGTGATAAGTTCAGACCTTATATTATTGATTCTAAAGTAACTATTCACACTGATCATGCTGCTATTAAATATCTTATGGAAAAGAAAGATGCTAAACCTAGACTTATTAGATGGGTTCTCTTGCTACAAGAATTCGATTTGCATATTATTGATAGAAAGGGAGCTGAGAACCCCGTTGCAGACAACTTGTCTAGGTTAGAAAATGTTCTTGATGACCCACTACCTATTGATGATAGCTTTCCCGATGAACAATTAAATGTCATAAATGCTTCTCGTACTGCTCCATGGTATGCTGATTATGCTAATTACATTGTTGCTAAATTTATACCACCTAGTTTCACATACCAACAAAAGAAAAAGTTTTTCTATGATTTAAGACATTACTTCTGGGATGACCCACATCTTTATAGAGAAGGAGTAGATGGTGTTATTAGACGTTGTGTACCTGAGCATGAACAGGAACAGATCCTACGCAAGTGTCACTCCGAGGCTTATGGAGGACACCACGCTGGAGATAGAACTGCACATAAGGTATTGCAATCCGGTTTTTATTGGCCTACTCTCTTCAAGGATGCTCATAAGTTTGTGCTAGCTTGTGATGAATGTCAAAGAATTGGTAACATTAGTAGACGTCAAGAAATGCCTATGAATTATTCACTTGTTATTGAACCATTTGATGGTTGGGGCTTTGATTATATGGGACCGTTTCCTGCCTCTAATGGGTATACTCATATTTTAGTTGTTGTTGATTATGTTACTAAGTGGGTAGAAGCTATTCCAACTAGTAGTGCTGATCATAACACCTCTATTAAGATGCTTAAAGAAGTTATTTTTCCGAGGTTTGGAGTCCCTAGATATTTAATGACCGATGGTGGTTCACATTTTATTCATAGTGCTTTTCGTAAAATGCTTGCAAAGTACGATGTTAATCACAGAATTGCATCTCCATATCACCCACAGTCTAGTGGTCAAGTAGAATTGAGTAATAGAGAACTCAAATTAATTTTGCAAAAGACCGTTAATAGATCTAGAAAGAATTGGTCCAAGAAACTTGATGATGCATTATGGGCTTATAGAACTGCATATAAAAACCCTATGGGTATGTCTCCGTATAAAATGGTTTATGGAAAAGCATGTCACTTACCTCTCAAACTAGAACATAAGGCTTATTGGGCTATTAAAGAGCTCAACTATGATTTCAAACTTGCCAGTGACAAGAGGTTATTCAACATTAGCTCACTTGATGAATGGAGAACCCAAGCCTATGAGAATGCCAAGTTGTTTAAAGAAAAAGTTAAAAGATGGCATGACAAAAGAATACAAAAGCGTGAGTTTAATGTAGGTGATTATGTATTGCTATACAACTCTCGTTTAAGATTTTTTGCAGCAAAGTTCTCTCTAAATGGGAAGGCCCTTACGTTATCGAGGAGGTCTATCGTTTCGGTGCCATAAAAATCAACAACTTCGAAGGCACAAATCCTAAGGTGGTGAACGGTCAAAGAATCAAACATTATATCTCAGGTAATCCTATAAATGTTGAAACTAATGTTATTGAAACCGTGACCCCGGAGGAATACATAAGGGACACTTTCTGGAACGTTTCAGACTCTGAAAAGGAATAGGTATGTGGTACGGTAAGTAAACTGACTCCAAAACAGTTATAATGGCATTTTTTCTCTGTTTTGGAATATTTAGAAAAATAGAAAAATGAGAAGCAGTCCGGGAAGGACACGAGGGCTCCACGAGGGTGGAGGGCGCGCCCCCTACCTCGTGGGCACCTCGTGTGCTCTCTGGACTCCATTTTCTTGCACGATACGTATTTTCGTCGGTAAAAATTCATTATATAATCTCCCGAAGGTTTTGACTCCCGTATCACGCAAATATCCTCTGTTTTTGTTTCGAGCAGTCTCTGTAGCAGATTTGGAACAAGATGTCATCTCAGGATTCCAACGGAGAGAGCTATGTCTCACACCTCATTGCTGACCCAAAGACCTATGGGGATCTATCTCCTTGTGGTCGAACTACGGATGAGGAAGAGGATGCTCATTTGATGAGGATCAATTATTCAAGTTCGGAGGAGGAGGATGTCCCTCTACCTCAACCTGGGGATATGCAGGTGAAGTTCAAGAAATCTAGTCTCCCTACGAGGGCTAAACTATCTAACAACCGATCTATTCCTTCTCGTTTTCGGCAGAAAAGCAAAGGAGATTTATGTGACAAGATCTTGAAGCTGGAATCGGAGGTCGATGATTTAAAGGAGGAAATTGCTCTTCTCAATTACAGTATGAAGAAGCTAAAGACACAACTGTCATCATCAACAACTCCATCATCACCACCTCCGAAGAAGGAGACATAATCACATGGGTATGGGCACTCCCCTTGGCAACTGCCAAGCTTGGGGGAGGTGCCCCGGTATCGTATCACCATCACACTCCTATCTTTGCCGTTTTTCTTAGTTCAGTCCTTTTAATAATATCTTGATTTAGTAGAGTGAAGTTTTTAGTGTGATCTAGTTTTGAGTTTTGCTTTATGATCCCTTTATGTAATCGAGTCCGTGAGCTATATAATAAAGATTAGTGTTGAGTCAAGGGCTTGATTATTTTGCCATGATCTTGAGTAAAGAAAAGAAAAGAGAAAAGAATAAAAAGAAATAAAGAGGTCATATTGATCTTATGGAGAGTAATGACTTCACATAGAAAGAGTATGATGATTAAAAATTGTTGAGAGTTGACAAACATGGCTTCAGTCATTGTTGCAATTAATAGGAAGTAATAAAGAAAGAGAGGTTTCACATATAAATATACTATCTTGGACATCTTTTATGATTGTGAGCACCCATTAAAATATGACATGCTAAAGAGTTGATGTTGGACAAGGAAGACAATGTAATGGGTTATGTTTTCTTATATCTGAGATAAAGTATATTGTCATGGATCATCCAACGGGTTGAGTTTGCCTTTCCCCCTCATGCTAGACAAATTCTTTGCACCAAGTAGAGATAGTACTTGTGCTTCCAAATATCCTTAAACCCAGTTTTGCCATAAGAGTCCACCATATCTACCTATGGATTGAGTAAGATCCTTCAAGTAGGTTCTCATTGGTGCAACCAATAAAAATTGCTCTCTAAATATGTATGATTGATTTGTGTGGAGGAAATAAGCTTTGTACGATCTTGTGATGTGGAAGAAATAAAAGCGATGGACTGCATAATAAAGGTCCATATCACAAGTGGCAATATAAAGAGACGTTCTTTCGCATTAAGATTTTGTGCATCCAACCCTGAAAGCGCATGACAACCTCTGCTTTCCTCTGCGAAGGGCATATCTTTTACTTTTATCTTCTACGTTATGCAAGAGTCATGGTGATCTTCACCTTTTCTTTTTACATTTTATCCTTTGGCAAGCACAATGTGTTGGAAAGATCCTGATATATATATATATATATATATATATATATAATTGGATGTAAGTTAGCATGAGCTATTATTGTTGACATTACCCTTGAGGTAAGAGGTTGGGAGGCGAAATTATAAGCCCCTATCTTTCTCTGTGTCCGATTAAAACTCCGTAACCACAAGTATTGCGTGAGTGTTAGCAATTGTGAAAGACTAAATGATAGTTGAGTATGTGAGCTTGCTGAAAAGCTCTGACATAGACTCTTTCTGATGTTATGATAAATTGCAATTGCTTCAATGACTGAGCTTATAGTTTGTTAGTTCTCAATATAGTTTCTGATTCATATTTGACATTGTGAATAGATTATTACTTGAGCGTAAGAAATCATACGACAATATCCATATATTTTGCTGTTATAAGAATGATCATGATGCCCTCATTTCAGTATTTTACTTTATCGACACCTCTACCTCTAAACATGTGGACATATTTATCGTTATCAGCTTCCGCTTGAGGACAAGCGAGGTCTAAGCTTGGGGGAGTTGATACGTCCATTTTGCATCAAGCTTTTATATCGATATTTATTGCATTATGGGCTGTTATTACACATTATGTCACAATACTTATGCCTATTATCTCTTATTTTACAAGGTTTACATAAGGAGGGAGAATGCCGGCAGCTGGAATTCTGGGCTGGAAAAGGAGCAAATATTAGAGACCTATTCTGCACAACTCGAAAAGTCCCGAAACTCCACGGAAGTTATTTTTGGAAATAATAAAAAATACTGAGCGAAAGAAATACCAGAGGGGACCCACACCCTGGGTGGGGGGCGCGCCCTACCCCCCTGGGCGCGCCCCCTGCCTCGTGGGCCCCCTAGTGGCCCTCCGGTGCCCATCTTCTGCTATATGAAGTCTTTCGTCTGGAGAAAAATCATAAGCAAGCTTTCGGGACGAGACTCCGCCGCCACGAGGCGGAACCTTGGCGGAACCAATCTAGGGCTCCGGCGGAGCTGTTCTGCCGGGGAAACTTCCCCCCGGAGGGGAAATCATCGCCATCGTCATCACCAACGCTCCTCTCACCGGGAGGGGGCCAATCTCCATCAACATCTTCACCAGCACCATCTCCTCTCAAACCCTAGTTCATCTCTTGTATCCAATTCTTGTCTCTAAGTCTGGGATTGGTACCTGTAGGTTGCTAGTAGTGTTGATTACTCCTTGTAGTTGATGCTAGTTGGTCTATTTGGTGAAAGATCATATGTTCAGATCCTTTATGCATATTAATACTCCTCTGATTATGAACATGAATATGCTTTCTGAGTAGTTACGTTTGTTCCTGAGGACATGGGAGAAGTCTTGCTATTAGTAGTCATGTGAATTTGGTATTCGTTCGATATTTTGATAAGATGTATGTTGTCTCTCTTCTAGTGGTGTTATGTGAACGTTGACTACATGACACTTCACCATTATTTGGGCCTAGAGGAAGGCATTGGGAAGTAATAAGTAGATGATGGGTTGCTAGAGTGACAGAAGCTTAAACCCTAGTTTATGCGTTGCTTCATAAGGGGCTGATTTGGATCGATATGTTTCATGCTATGATCAGGTTTACCTTAATACTTCTTTTGTAGTTGCGGATGCTTGCAATAGGAGTTAATCATAAGTGGGATGCTTGTCCAAGAAAGGACAGCACCCAAGCACCGGTCCACCCACATATCAAATTATCAAAGTACCGAACGCGAATCATATGAACGTGATGAAAACTAGCTTGACGATAATTCCAATGTGTCCTTGGGAGCGCTTTTCTCTACATAAGAGTTTGTCCAGGCTTGTCCTTTGCTACAAAAAGGATTGGGCCATCTTGCTGCACTTTATTTACTTTTGTTACTTGTTTCTCATTACAAAATCTTATCACAAAACTATCTGTTACCTATAATTTCAGTGCTTGCAGAGAATACCTTGCTAAAAACCGCTTATCATTTCCTTCTGCTCCTCGTTGGGTTCGACACTCTTACTTATCGAAAGGACTACCATAGATCCCCTATACTTGTGGGTCATCAGTCACCGGGTTCCACTTCCAAAAATCTCAGAGTGCCCGGAGGTTGAGCACACAGATGGTCTACGTACGTTCAAGTACGATCATGGTGACTGTCGTCTACAGAAGATAGCAATTTGTTGAGTTCGCAAGCGCTCTTGGGATTACACGAACTATCAAGTTGTTGCTATCTTCGACAAGCTTGTTGCCGTCCTTACTTCCACGCCTCCATGGATATTGCTCAAAAATTAGTTTCTATACACGGATGTGTACTGTGATGCAATTCAATACGAAGTTCTTGTGTTTGCTTCCACCACTCGTGGCACTGTTTTTGCATGGAATCCTGATGATTTCGGCACGTTTGTCTTCCACCGTAATTATAATTGTTTCATCCACATGCATGCGGGTTATTAGCTAGTTTCCCTTTACTAATTAACCTTCGTGTGTTTCCAAGGTCCTATGAACATTCCACCACCTATACTTGAAATTTTATAACCAAGGGGGAGATGATGATGCTGATGATCACGAGCATGAGGACGAGCAGGACCTATATACTCAGTGGCGCCTGGCAACTTATTCTGATGGATCACCTCTTCTTGTCTGTATACAGGGCACTGCTGATGTTACTAAGGAAGTAGGTGTTGTCTCCCATGGTCGCACTCTCCGGACCTATTCCAACATCCGTTGCAGGGTATTCGGGATGGATACTAGTGTGCTAGCGCCAGCACCTTCTCCCTGGTTCAATATTGATAGTCTTGGAGAAAACTCGCTCTTCCTTGGAATAAACTATCCACTGATGGTGAAAGGCGATCCAGCTGCTGTTGGCACAACGTTACTACCATTTATGAGGAGCAACTGTATCTATACCTTGGACATTGCTATGGTTCCCTACCGTGGCTATCACAATATGTGTCCTGGTATAGGCCGCTTCAGCCTGGATGATCGGTTTGGTCTCGAGATTGACAATAGCTCGCCGTTCCCAGAGGCTTACCTATGGTTCAAAGCAAGGGTTTCGAATGCCGAGGATTGGTTGAGCTGAAGTTCATTTCATTGCTTTTTATTTGTTGTGTGATGAAAACTTTAGTATTTACTAGAATGTTTTGTTGGAACTAATCTATAATCCAACATGTATCCTCGTATTCGTTGTGTGTTGATGACTTGTTGTATGTAATGAATGGTACATTTTCGTATGCATGTCATAAACTCAATTTATGAATGGTTTTTGACTCACTTCTTGGAGTGTGAGTACCATAGTAGTATAGCCAGCATCCGGTTATATGAAGTTGCCACATCACATAGAGCCAACCTAATATTGGAGTATGCTAGCACAATAGTTAGTTCTAGTTAGATCAACTAGAGCTAGCTGTCGCACGGAGGCCGAGAAATATGGTGATAGCGTGACTGCGTGAGGTGGGCTTGTACGTAGTATGATGTAGGCACAGGGCTTGCCGTGTTTCCTACTCCTCCGGTCTAAATGTGGAGAAGATTTGGTCGACTTCTTCCTCCTTTTACCGACACCTAGGACATCCAACATCCAGGTCTTGTCATGCAAGAAAATGGAGTGCTAGTTGAAGCCACGTGATGTGCATCTTGGGTTAAACTGTAAATAGAATCTTACTCTTGAGTAACACCAAAAGCGGCCACCGAAGATCTTTATTGGATTTGTTTTTCATCACCAGCATGTCGAGGTGAAAGATGTGCAGGTTCAGTGGGTCGTCTTGTGTTTTCACTGACATGTGGGACATCATGTGAGCAAACAGACGATGGGCTCACGCGTTTGCTAGCTAGGCAGGAAGAGAGAGAGAGGAGGGCTGAGCACAGAGGAAATTTCGCGACAATGTGAGTAGCACTAGTAGTGTACCGTACTCCTAGAGAGATAATGTGTTCGCTCAACATAACCAGCACCTCGATATAGTGGGGTGGCATGGGCCATAACTAGCATTCACGTCTAGCAGTACGGCACACGCCACCCACACGAGTCCCATCTAACACCAATTTTCTTGGAGTCCGTGCTACAGCCATCTCTTCTCCCTCCTATTTTCTCAACCATCGCGCGGTGGGTGGGGTGGGGGTTTTCCGATTGTTGGTTTGCTCAACTGCGGTCCCACTTGTAAGTGAAAATGCAACACAGCACACATTCCCCCCTGAGCGGCGTGCCGGACCAACCGTGTGGGGGTGCGACGTGCACACGACAGGCTTTTCCTTTTGAACTTGTAACTTGTAAAATTTGGTTCTGCTCCATGGCGCGACCGATAGATAGAAATAACGATTTTCCCTAGAGTAATGAGAAGTGTGGTTCTGGCGCGGTTCATGCATGGAGTACGTATGAAAATTATGAAGTTGATGCGAAAGGTAAGATAATTACTAATAGTAAAAATACTACATGGATTTGAAGGAAAGATAAAGATACATACGGATCCATCAACGACATCCTCACGCCCTAGTGCGCCGGGTCACCAACCGATGTGTGAGGAGCAATGCCGTCCAAGGTTGCCCAGCGGTCCAAGAAGGCCAGCGTCCTATCGTCCTCCTCTTGCACTTAGTATTCCTTGTGGACGGTTTGCGCGTGGACGTCAGTGATTATGTCGATGGTGTCTTCCTGCCCAGGCGCTGCGTGAGGAGCGCGACCTCGAGGTGGACATTCTCTGGCACGATGGCGGGCAGTTGTAGGGCCACTAGTGCGTCGGAGGGGTTTTCAACATAGAGGCCGTTGAGGGTGGCAGGCATCGCAGAGCCTGGGCGCGTGGGCTGGAGGCGTACGTCAAGGTCGTCTGCGAGCTTCTTGACGATGGTGAACTTGTTGAGGAAGCCAATGAGGACCTCGTCGAACAAGGAGACAAAGCTGTCGTCCAAGAGGCCTCTCGCCCTGGCGGCCTCAGTGATGCCGGGCCGCAGGCCGGCGTCGTGTACCATCTGGCATAGCCGGCTGATGCTCGCGCTCATCGCCTCCATGGGTCTAGCTTCTAGTCAACTAATCTTGCGACTGGAGTGATCACTTTTGCCCTTGGTTAGGGTGCATAGGTGCGTTGGATTTCGTAGATTGGACTGGCGGGGAGCCTTTATATGAGAAGTGCAGACTGTGTTGTATTCATGTGTGTGTTGGTCATCTAGTCCTCGGCCCTCCCTCCGTGCCGGTGCAGTATAGTCATCTCACCGAGACCAAGTAGGGGCAAAACGAGAGAACTTTGATGTTTACTGGTTTATTGGTCCCCTTTGCATTTTGCTCAAAGTTTTGACCTTTGATTTAACTAATAAAATGTTAATGCATGTAAGCAAAATGATGTGCTAAGTAGTCTCAAGTCATTGAATGCATACACACCCCACTCCTGTTTTCGTGACAAAAAACAGGGAACGAGGTGGGTAGTTAATGCACCGCGCCTAAAAGTTTTGGGATTATTTGGTTTTCGTAATGTGACTAATGCACTAGTACGGAGGGAGTACAATAGTAGTATTTGATTGCAATTTTTTGTTGGTAGCTTACCAGGATGAGCGCTCGGTCAGTACAATAGTACTCCCTCCATCTAGGTGTGTAAGTCACCTTACAAAAACCAAATAATCCCAAAACACTTAGGCACGGTACATTAACTCCCTTCTCATTTCTTGTTTCGTGACATATCAACCAATAAGAGATGTGGGTCGTGCATGATTTCAATGACTTGAGACTACCAAACATGACATGCAGTGGTTAGTTCATTGCATGCAATGCTATTAATTACGAAAAAACCATTAAGTTCTCTCGTTTTCCTCTCCGCCTTGGTCACGGTGCACAGCCTAAGATGACTTATACACCTAGACGGAGGGAGTAGTCTGATTGATGAGACTTCAGATCTGAGCCATCGACCGGAAGGGAGAGTGTATAATATCATCGGGAACTACGTTCAAAAACGAATAAAACAATACTCCATGTATTTATTTACAGAGGGATTAGTATATTTTTTGTGACATGCATTACTAGATATTGCTAGTCAAATACTAAATCTAGACGGACGTGGTAGTACTACTTAATCCAGACGGTGGTGCTAGACTAGTAGTAGTATTACCAATGTAGTACTAGTACTGTACTACCCATTGGTCAAATTACTCCTCACAGTGAAGTGACAAGACCCTATGCCGAAGATGACACCTGAGTGTAGGCGCCATGTTCGGGATACCAAAGTCAGCCTCACCGTGTGCAGTCACTATCATAATGGCTGTAGAGCTATCCTGCTTACAACTAGCTGTGTTCGACATAATTTCCCGTGCGTTGCCACAAGTATGTCTACTCTTTTCTTATATGAGTAAGATGCACGTGCATTGCACGGAGCACCAAGATTGGGGGTGGACGGCGCCGGCAGCGGCCATCGCGCCAGATTTTTCCATGGCCTTCTAGATGTGGTGGGGAGGAGATAAGGCTGATTGTGAGAGACAAGGAGTTGTTTGTAAATAGGGAACAAGTGTAGGCATCTTTTTGCAAAACTGCAGAAGTTTGCTTTGTATGCGTCAGATCTAGATCCGACGGCTATTGGTGGAAGATGGCAGGCACACCATCATCACCAACTCAGGACCTCTTTGATTCGCAGGATTTTGAAAACGCAGGAAAGGACATGGCAATATTACAAGTTTCAAACTGTTATTACAAATGTTAGGAGTAATGCTGCACCTACGAAGAGGGAATTATTAGGAAGTTTACATAAGAAATTTTCTTACTTTAGCTAGATGCAGCATTATTGTACAAACTAAAATCCACCGCCCTAACAAGTCACTAATGGGCAAATAAATTTTTGAGTCTCTGGCGACTTGATGTTTCAAAAACAAATTCAGCTTCTCCACAGACTTTGTCATTTAGGCTTAGACACTTGCGCTAATCAGCACGCCATTCATTGTTGCGCCAGAGAACTCCAAACCTCATTACCTTGAGCACACTTGCCTCCAGAACAAAGAACCTGGCCAATTTAATCTCAGATGTGCTGCCTCGGTAGTCGATCAAATCAATTTCTGTAAGATGGAGATCAAGGCATTCGATGAGATTGTTATAGTGCAGCACATTTTTCACTTTCGGGTCTTTTTTATCTGCAAAAGAAGAGAACATATTAGAGCAGCTGGTTGTATAAGATTGCCGTGTCATCAAGAGGTACCAATATCATTCGCTCATACGATAGGGTTGGCTCTAAGGCTAGTGATATTTTTTCACTCTATCTCTCTCTCTCTTTCTCTTTCCTCTCATTTACCTAGGAGCACGTGAAGAGCTTGGGCATTTGTTGCCTTCCACTATGTGGCTGATGCCATATTTCTCAAAAGTAGGCCACGTAATACACATCGATGTCAAATCAAAAGATTTTGGCACCGCTCTAGCGATGTGAGAGAGTTGGCACCATTGTGTACACAGACCCACATGTATAAACAAATCAATCAAACCAACTACACCAGCCTCTCACTCTCCCAAAACAAGTGTTTTTTATTGCCTCAGTCCTCTGCCTCTCCCGCGGAAGTGTTTTTTCATTGCGTGAGTTAATTTGGCTCCGGAGCAAAGTAGGTGATCCAGATTGGGGCACCAGGTGAGCAATGGAGGAGCATCGATGCCAAATGCATCACAAGTGAATTTGGCACGTGTTTTGGCCTACATAGTGGAGGGTCGTTATAGCCCACTTTTGTACTACCTTGTATTTAGTGTAAAATTTTGATCATAGATTTACCTAAGAAACTGCCAATGCATGTCACCAAAAATTATACCATTTTAAATTATGTTCAAATGCGAATCCAACGATATAATTTTTAGTGACATGCATTAACATTTTTTCAGTTAAATATATGGTCAAATTTTGATACTACAAAATAGGAAGAGTAAACTAGGACGGAGGTATTACAGGTTCTTAGGGCAACCACAGAGTTACTAGTTTGACTTACTTGCCACTATGACTAGCCTAGACTACTAGTAGTACAACAACAAAATGATGCAGGTGATCACGTGAGAAAAAATACTAAAACATTTCTTTCGGTGCAGTGCGTAGATGCAGTTTTGAACACTACACTTGTCATCGTAATTTGGGAAATTACGAAAATGATGCAGATTTTATTGCCAAGATCTTCCCTGTGCGCATAGACTGGGTCAAGCTTATGGGAATCATTTTCTGGATGACAGTCGTAAATACATCAAGAAGAAATTTAAAAATGTGAATTTCAAGAAGACGGAGAAGAAGATTAGTGGCGTACCTGAACGATTACGGATCCAATAAAGAATTTAGAGAATTTGCCAGACGAGTACACCAACGCTGTCAATTTTGGCGCGTCAATGACCCTGATTTTTGTTGGACCTTATAGATTAGATACAAGCAATCTCTCAAGGAAAGGCGCTTTCTCAATGACAATAACATGGAACAGCTGGAGTGATCTCTTCCCAATTGATGTCTTGTTGAGGGGCCAGCAAGACACATAAATGCATCGGAGATTCGTCTAGGCGATGTGGAGGCTAATGAACCCGTGGATCTGCTGAAGGCGAAGGTACTCGAGCATAGTACAGCTGCGGAGCAGGTGCTCCATAGCCTTCTTCGAGATGCCAACGTCGAAGAGGTCGAGCTGCTTGAGTTGAGGGAGAAGAAGGGTGGATGCGGCATTAATCTGGGGAAAATAGCAGGAGCTGAAGCTGGCGCGGCGCAGCGTTGGCGTGAGGCAGAGCGCGACGGCGGCAGAGAGCGACAATTTTCAGCTTCAAACCTGAGCTCCTCGAGCTGATCTAGGGCGGGGGATAAGAACCACTCGTGAAACTTGGCTAGGACCTTGCAATTGGTGCTGAACATGCGGATGTCAAGGCGTCTGGCTAGCCCAGGGTGCAATGAAAGGATCTTGGAGACTGCGGCCATGCGTTTGCAATCCCCGTCGCAGAGGCAGCTGTCAACGGTGAGGTTGAGGGTGATGCAGCGCCAGAGGGGGCGGCACCGCCGGGAGAGCAGGGTGGTCTGCATGGCAGATTTGGTGGGGAGGAGGCCGATGATGACGAGCAGCATGTCGTTAGGGAGGCTGCCGATGAAGTCCAAGCTCGCCGGATGCGGTTTTGGCTCGAGCCGCCTCCGCTTGTTGGCTGCCTTGCCATCCATCTCAGCTGGCGGCGACGGCGGTGTACACGTGTGCTGGTGTGTATTGTGTGTTGGGTGTGCGTGAGTGCGTCCTTCTATGCATGCCGCCGCACAGTGGTGAAGTGTGCGCGAGTGCGTCCTTCCCGCGGAAGAAGTGTGCCCTCAATTTACTAGCGTGCGGGGTGCTACCCCGAGTGGTTTCAACTTTGTTTACTTCACCGTGTGTCAGATGGGCCTCTAGTTTACTTATTTTCACCCACTGCCATATTGTCAAGCACACGAAGATAGAGAACACGAGCTGACAAGGCAGCATGTGGACTGGTTGACTGGTCAACTAAACAATATACGGAGCTATACACTGACACAGTGACTGTATAATCCCTCGGTATAGAGAGTTCGAGTAAGAGGGGAGGCCCGTGAGAGATAGTAGAGAGAGAGAAAGAGCTACTCCCTCCGTTCGATAATGTAGTGCCTACATTTTTTTTAATCAAACTTTTGAAATTTTGACCAAGTTTATAAATAAATTACTTATACCTACAATGCCAAAGATAAATGATAGTATGAAGTAAGTACATGTTGTGATGAATCTAATGATCGTTCCAGATGTAAATGTTTTTCTCCACATATACCTGGTCAAACTTTTCTGAGGTTTAACTTTTCAAAACATCCATATGCTTATGGACGTGAGAGAGTACCGAACTAGAGAGAGTGTGTGTGTGTGAAATAGAAAGAGTGACTGAAAAAGGTGTGTGCGCGTGTGTGAAAGAGACATGGACAACACACGATAAAGTAGAGAGATAGCGTGTGTGTCTTATGCAAACATATCACACATGCATCTTCGATGGCAGAAGAGAGGTGAGGAGATAGTGTGTGGTTGTTTGCAACCGAGAGAGAAAGACCCCTAGCACGTGGCCAAGAGAGGTCTGACAAACAAGGGAGAGAGGTCGAGAGAGACGTATGGAGGAAATGCAGACATGGGGAGGAGAGAGTGTATGTTTGTGACAGAGAGATCCCTGGAGATCATGATGGGACTACATGGGCGGGAGATCGAGTGACAAGGTGTGTGCACAATAGAAGATACCCCGAGAGATATCGAGATAGACGTATGGATGGAAGGAGACAATACGTGTGTTCCTGATGGCTAGTGAGAGATAGTCATACTTAGGGAGGGAGTGTGTGCGCCTATGATGGAGTGAGGGATTATGGTATGTAGGGGGTCCGTTTCACATAGAGAGAGAACAAGGGCGGAGAGTGTTAGATGGGTCTATGTAGCGAGAGCGAGATATGTGTATGTGTGAACTAGGGAGATATAAAGATTGAGAGACAGAGGAGCCCCGATACGGCTGAGTGGTGCGTCAGATAGCTGAGAGGGCGAAAGAGATATTCCATCCGCTCGATAATGCAGTGCATATAATTTTTTTAGAAGTCGAACTTTGGAAACTTGACCAGGTTTACGCAAATATTATGTATATCTACAATACCAAAGATACATCATATGAAACTACATCTCGTGATGAATCTAATGATATATGTTTGCCATTCTAGATGTAAATGTTTTTCTCCACATACATGGTCAAACTTTGTGATGTTTGACTTTTCAATAAATCTATATGCTATGGACCGAAGAGAGTGCCTAAGTCGAGAGAGATCAAGTGCGTGTGAAGGAGAATGAGTGAGTGTGCAAAAAGAGTATGTGTTTGAAAGATAAAGGGACAACAAACAATAAATTAGAGAGAGTGTGTGCGTTCGTTACTTATGCAAACATATCACGCGTGCATCTCTGAGATAGAAAAGCGAGGTGGGGAGATACACGAATATAGCTAGTGCGTGATTGTTTCCAATAGAGAGAGACACCCCTATAGCACATGTCCAATAGAGGTCTGGCCAACAAGGGACAAAGGTCGAGAGGGGCGCATGGAGAAGATAGACACATGGGGAGGGAGAGAGGGTGTGTTTGTGATAGAGAGATCCCCTCGAGATCGTGAGGGGACTATATGGGTGGGAGATCGAGGGATGAGGTGCGTGTGCGATAGAAAGATGCCCCGAGAGAAATCGAGATAGACCATGCACATGTTTGTGATGGAGACTAAGAATTAGCTAGTCATATACGTATAGGGGGGACTGTGTGTGCCTACAATTGAGTGAGAGACCATCATACTTGGCTAGCCGTGAGATTGTGTGTGTGCGTGTGAGATATAGAGAGAACGAGGGAGAGAGAGAGAGAGTTTTAGATGGGTTTATCGAGTGCGAGTGAGATATGCATGTGTATGTGTGACCCAGGGAGATGGAGAGTTTGAGATAGAGAGGGAAGAGCTCCGAGACGGCAGAGTGGTGCATGAGAGAGTTACGGGCAACGAGCCAGGGAATTTGTGTGCGTACAATGAGTGCACCCAAGATATTTAGCTTGGACTAGAGAATCATACATAGTGTGCGAGAGAGGCCTATACATGGAGTGTGCATGCGAACTAGAAAGACCCCCCCCCAACACACACACAAAGAGAGAGAGAGAGGGAGAGGGACCAACAATGTTTGTGTTTGGATGCGTGCGATAGAATTGAAGATTGTCGTCGGCGAGAGAGAGAGAGCAGGAGTTCGGGAGAGCGGGAGGTCATGTTTTATGCATCAAAGACTAATATAAACCATGATTCGATATAAACTTGCATTCAAATATTTAAATTGGAGAACATGTTGTCTGCAATCCACACATGAACGGAGATATGCGTATCAAACAAGTTCATTAATTTGACTTTCAACATGTTCATGGAGTACTATCATACTGTAGAACATGCTACTCGATTGAGGTGTTCAATTTTGGATTTAGTTCACTATTTTGACCTGGTGAACGAGCTATTTCATTGAATCGAGATATTTCATTTTGGGTTTGATTCCCGTTTTTGAGTGGGTCAACTATTTTTCATATAGTAAATTGTTAGCAACGAGCATGTAAAACACATTAGTCCCGAGCATCATCTCTCCATCTAAAAAATAAGTGGCAAGCTAGTATTTCAAAATTTGATTCGAATCGACTTGGTATGGTAGACGCGGATGCTCGTTCTCCCAAAATTTGAACAAATCGCTAAACACCCTCTGCTCGGTGGAATTCGCCCAAGAAAATAAATGGGAGACGCGAAATTACCGGCCTATGTGGGACACGCATCAATTGGCCCATTGTACATCGAGGGTAGGTTCATAACTTCATCCAAGCGTGCCTTCTCCTCGGCCAAAATGACATGTGCCGAATAATTCATAAACCATGGGCATCAAAACACCCTCTCATCGCCCTAATTCACTCGCACCAACTATTTCAAAACACGCCCTCCTCGCCCGAAATCGCTCGCGCCCACTATTTCAAAACATGCCCTCCTCGCCCGAAATCGCTCGCGCCCACTATTTCAAAACATGCCCTCCTCGCTCGAAATCGCTCGCGCCCACTATTTGGGAGAAGCAAAGTTACTCTACTATCCCCGACCCTCAGTACACACACCCAAGCCCAGAAGCCTAAAGGCAGGGGTAGAACTGTACCCCCCCACACACACACATTTCAGACAAATGCGTCCGTAAGGCATGGTTCCCCTCCCAATTCCCCATTCATACCTTGTGGGCGCCAAATCACCTTCTCTCCAGAAGCTCCCTTCTCCCCAGCCGCGAAATCTCAGCCCCTCCTCTATGGTGCCCCCCACCGCACAAAATTCACCGCCGTCCTCCTCCCCAATGCCGGAGACGCTGTCCATTTGTCGTCGTGCACTGGGTCGTGTGCCTCTTACTCCGTGCTGGCGGAGCTGCCTTGACGACGGTCGCCTGAACCGTACTGGAGCCGATTCACCCCCGCCGTTCTGCACAACGCCTGAGCGGCTCCAACTTCGGATGCGTCCAGGGCCCCGGCGCTGCTTCCCCATAGCCATCGACCGTCATGACATCTCTGCTTTCCTGCCACCGGTAGCCACCGCAACCACGTCGGCCTCATCGACTCGGCAGCTAGAGCTGCCTACTTCACCGGGCCACAAGATAGATTGTACCCACGTCTCAAATCACTTTATTTAGGCGTCAGTTGTCTGAATTTTTATTCTGGGGCAATCGATTCCCAATGGGAAGCAGCACCCCTCAAGGCAGCTGAGCTCCTAGGCTGCCAGTTGGCTGGTGTCTAACGTAAGGGTGCTGGGGCGCAAGTTCGCCGCGGAAGCAGCGCTTAGATGGCTATCTTAGACTTGTGTGGGTTGAAGGTACTGTCGCTGCTAGATCTGGATGATGGCGAGTCTTTGTGGATTGGCAGCGGGTGGCGCAACCACGGCAGTGTGGTGGGGCAGGGAGCGGGGTTTTGGTCGGAGCTCTCGCGGCCACAGATGGCGGAGGCAGGCTGCTCTGCCGGTGGTCGCTGGCTCTTCGGGGAAGATTCTGAACAGTGTCAGCCGGGAGGCACAAGACGGCCATCAAGCCATCCTGCGTAGATCGGACAGTACCAAAATAAAATAAAATCGTGTGCCCCAATTTAGTCTTCAGTCAACAGACATGTGACCACTCTCGTACCTTACTGTTGATCTCATAGGGTATTTCTTCAGATCAGAGATATGTGTCGTTCTTAACATTATGCGTTTTCTGCATCTTCAGCCACAACGTCTTCCTACTCACCACAGCTGCTCCAACAAGGGAAGCATACACTAGAAGGAAGTTGTAGTCCCCACTCAACAGTTCCCTGCATCGAATGCGCGTGCCCGACATGGACAACCACAACAACTGCAGGGCCATCAACAAGTCAGCACATGATGCTCACTCCTATGGATGGCGGCCAGATAGGTTGTATCCTCATCTTACTTGTGTGCAACATTTATGGCTTTGTTATTCATCTAAGCATGGAAAATAGATTATCAAAACTCACTATATATTCATGTTGATCTCTTACGGGTCTTGTTCAGGAGTTAATGATGTTCCATAGTTCAGCTAAGAGACTTGTTCTTTAGGTAACGTTGTTCCATAGTTATCATCCATCAGCCAATGCTATCCCAAAGGCTGGTGATTCTAGTATTATACCACTTCTAGTATTACCTATGTTGTTCTTCAATACTTTTGTGTGCCATCTAGTTAATCTCGAGTGCAAACGATACATATTCTGTAGCTTTCATCTTTGTTCTCCCTTTAGTTTTTGAGACATGTTGCTACTAGTTAACCCCAGTCCTACTATTTATGTCGTCTCCTACAGGCACTCATTACATAAATCTAGCTACTAGTTGTCTTCCATGCATGTCAGATATAATTGCACACACTGATATATCCACAAGAACCTCACGGAGCAATATAAAAGCCAACAAAATTGACGTCAATGATACCCAATATGATGGAAAATGTAAAGGCATTTCTTTAGAAGACTTGCAGAAAGATGATGAATCCTATTCACCCCACAAGGTCCTTGCTCTAACTTGACCCGGGATATGGGTACAACATGCATATAATGTCCTGGAGTGCATCTACTCTCTTGCAATGACATGTGCTTAGCCTTCTGATCATGCATGTAAATATGTCATGCCTTCCTATTTTTCAGTACCTATTCCATTCATGATAACATGTTTTCAAATTCAAGTACTATAATTCTACTCTATCGCAATGCCATCTGCTTAATTTGGACATCATGCTTCTGAATATCTTATGCATTGTTATTCATCAGTATGTACTTCATCTGTCTACCATACCATGTTTTTTTACATTGAAGTGTTGTTCAAGTGGTCTGTTGCAATGCCATCTTAGTTTCCCAATCATACACGCATATGTTGCCATGGTGTTTTTCTGTATGTATTCCGCTAGCATACAGTTTTACATTCAACTAGTGTTTTTTATTCTGGTGTCCTGTCGTATCCCTAGCTCTTACATCTTACTCCCTCCGTCTGGATTACATGTCGCAGAAATGGATAAAAATGGATGTATCTAGAACTGAAATACGCCTAGACACATCCATTTATTTCTGGATGGAGGGAATACATGTCAATATGTCATGCCTTTCTATTCTTCAGTACCTATTCCATCTCTGTGTTGTAGCATGTTTTATAATTGAGGCACCATTCTTCTATATAAGGCATGCAAGGGGAAGACGACTATGTTAGAATCTGAAGGGTTACAAACAAGGTCTTTGCAAAAGATCGAGACGCCAGGAGATAGTAAACCAACTCCAGTTTTCATAGATACTGCTGCAGCACAGAAAACCCAACTCCTACTGATAGTAAGCAGATTCCAGTGGCCAAAGAACTAGTCCGCTCCAGTTCAGCAAAAATATGTCAACTCAATTCTAAGAAGCATGTGCGTATCCTCGCATCATGAAATTTTATAGCATTCTGATCATATTTTCTACATGTTTCTTACCCATCTCTCTTTTAGACAATAAGATTAAAGGGGAATACTTTCTGCACTGGGATCATATTCGAGGAAAGTATCTAGCAGGAATTCTCCGTGCTCCAATGCTGATGTAAGTACCTGATGTATATCACTATATTTTTACATCAGCATGTATTTGTTAATCTGCGTGAATCCAACCTTTATCTGATCTAAATTTAGTTGTAGCAAAATGTATAGTTAAAGGTGACAATGTTGATTTTGGTAAGGAAAACTACTTGGTGGTTTTGCATACTGAGTTGCATGAGTGTACTATCTCATATCATGCACATTACTGAATTGTAGTGCTGCTCTGGTTGCCCATTCATTCATTCATTGTGTCAATGTTGCTTTCGTATTACCTTACCTGGCCAATGATAGCAATGCTAGTGTGTTAATTTGGTGCAGGCTGCTGAAGATAAGAAGACAAACTCTGAAAACAGCAAGGCGACCCCATTGTTTCTTTCCAATAAATCTAGGCCAGGTAATATGGCAATAACTCTTGATTAATATGTTCGGTTCCCCTCCTAATTTATGTTATGATGTAGTGGTCGAGACACTCTCCAATATCAATAATACAAGCCTACCACAATCGCCATCTGAATCTGTTTAGTTTCCTCTGTCTCGAATGCAATAGAAAAAAATGTATGTTTTTGAACCAATTACTGCCTGAAGCAATGGTGGAAATCGTCGAGGAATCAGAGGTGCACATTCTTGCGCAACAACAACTGATCAATGTTTTCAAAGACAGCGTAGCAAAGCAGCAAGAAATTGCCCACGTGCTTATGGGTGTCATCCGCACCGAGGTTTCAGATTGTGACGTTGTAGATCATTAGATTCTGTTCATTTATTTGCACTGGCATCAATCTTTGATTGCCCAGTGGATGTAATTTCCTGTAATATATGCTGGATGTGCAACGTTTTTCCGTGTATGTCGTACCTTTGCTTAGCATGCCTCGCGTTCCAGCTAACTGGTCGCTAGGAAGCTAAACAATAGTGAAATTATTAGTTACCACGAACAGTCGTGGGCCCTATGTGAAGGAAGCAGCCCACTGCCCTTAATGGGCTTCCCTAAGGGGCTCGCAGGGGCCGAAATTCTCAGTGCATAATTGCTCGTCGTAATGGGCTCAAATTATCTAATTGGGCCTACAGACGTGTTTGAACTTTAGTGGGCCCATTAAGTTAATGGGCCGTTACCAGGCCGAAAGTTAGTGCTCGGCCCTGTTACCTCCCGAGTCGCTAATAGGCCGACATCGAAGCGGGCAACAGGTGGGCCCATTTGATTTCACGGGCCGTTAACAAGCCGATACTAAGGTCAGGCTACATATGGCCCAACTATACTGTGGGCCTTTAGCAGGCCGAAAGAGACAGCGGGCTCGTATTGGACCATGAAGAGCATGGGCCGCTAAGAGGCTGAAAGTCAGGTCGTACTATATATGGCCCAACTGTGTTGTGGGCCTTTAGCAGGCTGAAAGAGAAACCGGGCTAGTAATGGACCATGAAGAGCATGGGCTGTTAAATGGCCAAAACTCAGGTCCAACTGCAAATGGCCCAACTCATTTATGGGCCATCAACAGGCTGAAAGACACACCGAGCCGGAAATTGGCCCAACACTTAAATGGGTTGCTAAAAGGCCGAAATATGTACATCCTGAAAATTGGCCCATCCCTTGAATGGGCCGTTAATAGGCCGAAACCACATCGGGCCGATATTGAGCCCAAATATATAGCGGGCTATTAACGGGCTCGAACTGACGATGGGCTGCAATGGTGTCAAATCCTTAACAGGAAGTTGACGGGCCGAATTGGCACATCTCGTATGGGCCATGGGCTTAAATGGACCTGACACAAGTAGGCCTTATATGGGCCGGCCTGCTAATTTTTACTGGGCCTGCCTTTTTCAACGGAATGGGCCACTGTTGGGCCTTGCCACATGCTGATGTATCATAGGCACCTCCTGTACTATGAGTGGATGACATCTGTCCCAACGCTGAGCCGACACGTGGACCCTCCGGCGCATGAGAATTTTACACGTGGAAAATCCCCATTGGTCGGGGCTGTTAACGGGTTATCGGATCTAAACCGGAACCCGATAGCTTAACGGTGACCCGTTACGGTGGATGCCACGTGTCGGTTACCCTTGACGAAAGCAATTCTATGACGCACAATTTATTGTCATGGAAGTGGACACTTCCATGATGATAATTTTGGTAATGTCATGGAACACTTCTACGACAAGACAGGTATGACTATCTTGATTCTATCTCAAAATCGTCATGGATGTACATGCATTGCAGAAAACGTGACCTACTATGACAAACATGTATCATCATGGAAGTGTATTTTTTTGTAGTGGAAGCCATCGATCCGTCGTCGGGTTCGTGGTCGCGTGGCTTTGGCTGCGGCCCCTGCGCTGGCTGTCGCGGAGGGGATTGCACCATGGGGGTGGCCCCTTCGATATGGCCAACGACTCGGGCCGTTGAAACCGCCTGCGGAGGCCATGACGGGCCCGCTCGCTATGATCCTCCCGCCTCGGCGAAACCAATCAGGATCTGAATGGTGGCTCTCCACTCATCCATCTGATTGTCTGCCGACGGAAATCTCAACAAGAGTTGGGCCCGTGCCATGGCCTCTAAAGCAGCGCTCGGCATGGATGATGACGTAGACCACAATGTCGCCTAGCTTTTGACGGTGCTGGTAGTGGTCGCGTCCTTCTCTCATCGCCGTTAGCCAGTCGCCAAGGTGGCGTGGTGACGAGGTGGATGTGCTTGGGGATCGGCGGCTCCGTTCGGCGCATCGGCTTGGCCAGCTCGTTCTGGGCGTGGCGCGTGCCCTGAGGCCGCATCCGTAGCGGGAGCGGCCGAAGGGTTGCGGTTCGCCCCAGAGCGAGCGCCATCGCTGGGGCTGCGCCCTTCGGTGGGGCGAAAAGGCGCAGACGGAATGATCTCTGCATCCGCACCTTGTGGGGCGTTGCCGCTGGGATGTTGTCGGCGCTGTCCTTCTCTGGTGCCTCCTGCTCCTGCTTCGACCGCAGGGGAGGTGGTGACGACGCCGATGCGCCGGCCACGTCCCCCGCAGCGTCCACGTCCCCGTGCGTCCTCGTAGCCCCCACGGCATCGTCGGCCGCATGCGACGGGGCCTTCGAGGTGGACGGGTGGGCTGCAGCACCAGTTTTCTTCTTGGGCGCCATGGATGATGAAGCCATCGAGGAAGAAAATGATGATGAAGATGACGCGCTGCGTACGCTCTCGGGTTCGCGCAAGCGCTTCCCCCTACCTGGCACGCCAAAGATGTCATGGTAAAGCACGACCACCTATGGGACCATCAGCCCCTTGTGGTTCGGCAGGGGCAAGAGCACATTGCACAAAGAGCGGAGGGCGCAGAGCAGCGCGGTAGCGATCACACAGGCAGTTTTTACCTAGTTTGAGCCGCCATGAGTCGTAAAACCCTACTCCTGCTTTGGTGGATTGATGAGAGGACCATAGTGGAGACGCAGTGCTTTAGCCTGGCAAGGTTGCCTCGGGGGGAGAGCAGCTATGCGTGTATTAGCGTACAAGGGTACGAATCCTTTCTAAGGTTGCCACGACCCTCCTTTTATAGATCAAGGGGTCACCACAATGGCAAATCAGTCATTGCGTACTGATTAGATAGCAAACAGTTCTATCATACCTAACTCTGCAGACAGGACAAGGCGCATTAAATGCGCTGCTCAGTGTCACATCGTAGCGTAGCTCGGCAAGCCTTGCCATGCCATTCGGCCACCTTCTCGCCTGTCTGCATGACACGTCCCTGGATGGGTGTCAATTGGAGGTGATTTCCTTCGGAAGTGGCTGCCATGTGCCAAATATAGCCACTTAGTCACTTGGGGGCTCGACACCGCACCGATCGGTGACTTGCGTTGTTGTGAGGTGGAGCGGTGGAGTCTTGGTGGGGTAATCCGCCATCTTCGTGCCTGGCGGGCCTGCTGGGATAGTCTTGAGACTTGTCTTTGAGGCAACCTCAACCTTGCCAGGCTCGCCTGCCCGGCAAGGGAGGTTTTTCCTTAGGGATGCCTTGCTCCTTTAGCTTGTCTTGGTCTTCTTGACCCGCCCTTTGATTCCTCAAAGAGCTCATGTCTCCTGCTTGGGCTGGTCTTGAGCCTGTGTATGGTCTGGGCAACACACCTAGGGTTTGTTGCACCGACAGGGATACAAAAAAATAGTAGTTTTATGTAAGGACATGCTTAATAGACAGATGTACTGTGTACCAAAAATAGGAAGGCATGTCACATTAATAGGTATAATGTATAAACTAAGAAGAACAGCACATGCAATTTAACCAGATTGGAAGAATTACAATCTAGACACCATATGCAACATGCAACCACATATCGCACTGCCAAGTTAGAGCAAGCACCTGCGATGGCGGTGTAAGGGAAATGCGGTCATCAACTATAGAGCTACGTTGACTATCTTCATCTAGCCTTGTTGTTTCTTGAGAATCATGTGGGAAGGCTGACACTTCATTCTTTAAAGGAGAATCTTTTCTCATAGTAGTCCATGCGCCTGACTGTCTCATCATAACTTATTGATGAGGGATACACCAAAACATTAGTTTGATGTAAGAACATGGTTAATAGACAGATGTAGTAGTATATACCAAAAATAGGAAGGCATGTCATATTCAAAGGTATAATGTGTAAGCTAAGCAGATGCAATTTGAGCATATTGGAAGCAATACAAGCTAGACACCCAGCTGGAGTGGTGAGCATGATCATCGAGGACCTGAGAGCCTGGTGGGAGGCGGGCTGCTTCCCCACCACCGTGGCTTTTTAGTTGGCTTGCAGGTGATGCCTGTCTGTGCTGGGCTTGTCACTGGCTCGGCTAGCACCCTGACTAGCTATTTGTCTTCTGGTGCTCCTGGGATGGTGGTTCATGTAAAAAATATCTTTCCTTATCTTAATAAAGACCGACTTCTACCTTTTGAATACAAGCTAGACACCATATGCAACATGCAACCACATATGACACCGCAAAGTTAAAGCACGCACCTAGGATGGTGGTTCATGGCGAGCGATATCATCAACTCCAGAGCTACGTTTATCATCTCCATCTGTTCACACTACACCCTTCAAAGTGCTGAAATGTGTCTTGCCTACCCATGTAGAAAGCTGGAGCAACTTCTCTCTTTTCTTTCGTGTTTCTGCCAACAGTTTGGTAGAGGCTGAAATACCCGTGCATAATAAAAAAATAGTGAGAGTACGGGTGAAGTGTGTGCAGAACTAGTGCACTGTAGAAGTAGCAGATAGCAGGTGGCTGAAAAATAAATGACAGGAGACATATGATAGCTCTACAACATTGCATGGCAAATGAAATTAGATTCTACTTTGTAAGATTTTGTTATATATGAGCATAGGGATGGCTGAGAAATGCAGGTACACCTCCAGCACACCACCACAACTGGTCCTATCAAAATAACAGTCGACTGAATATAAATAGGTCAGTCGATTTTTTTTTCTAAACCATCCAATCTACAAGGAATGGGCAGATGGCCTTCATCTACCTCCCGCCAGTCACTGTTGACGATCTTTCTCGATCTGCTAGCGACCACCGGCCCAGACCCCTGCCTCCGCCGCCCCGCCCTCCCCTCGACCTCACACCACCAACGTGCTTGGCAGCGCCCCCTGGCCATCCCTTTAGGCCTGGTTGACCTCCAGATCGGGCGCCAGCAGCACCTAAGCCCCACACACCCTAAGATAAACACCGAGGCGCTGCTTCCCCGGCGTAACAGGCAGACTAGGGCCTGTTACGCTGGGGAATACATCCTTTAATTGGGAATCAACTACCAGGAATTGAAATCCAGGGGGTGACGGACCTCCCTCTAGCTAAGGTGAAATATTATATGAGGAGAAACCTATGCATCACGAGTTACTAGGAACATCTAGTATCAGAAAGAAGGTGCAGGAAGAAGCGATCAACTAGTGTCTTCTGTGGAATGAATATTGTGCAAGCAGACACGTAAGATTTGTACAAATAAGGGAAGAGGAGTACCAGTTCCGGTTGCCAGTGTTGTGTCCTCCTGAATTCGCGGCGATTTTCTTCTTTTTACCGGGGGAACCGATGTTGTGGAGGAGCATGGACCCTTCGACGAACCCATGGCCAGATTGTTGACTGTGTTGCGGTGGTCGCCTATCAGCGGAGGGGAAGCAGATCTGAGGCGACGAAGGACGGCATAGCGGGAACAGCTTCGATGCGGTGGACGGTGGCGATGTTGGAGCGGCAGCGGTGAGGCGCATGACAGCGTGGTTGAACTGGCTTGGGTACGGCGCACGTCGGCGTCCTAGAGGCAGCTCGGCCTCGGCTTCAACTACTAGCCGTGGAGGGCGTTGCGGTTGCGGTTGCGGTGGACGACGACGTCGGGGTATCGGCTCCGGCGTGATGGAGGAGTGCGACGGTTGATGGGTGGCATGGGGTGGCGGACGGAGGACGACGGGGTTTCACGGCTGGTGGAGAGGTAGTTTTGGCACCCACGGAGTACGAATCGGGAATCGTACGGGGGGTGGGGGGAGCTCAGGGGGAACCATGTTTCGGTTTGGGACGCGCTTGTTTTTTTTTAACAGATGGGACTCGCTTTTTTGAAATTTGGGGAAAGTACAAACTTTGCCCCCCTTTTAAATTTCGGACCTACTGCGGGTTGGGGATAGGACGGTAATCCCAGATGTCCAAAATAGTGGGAGGGAGTGATTTCGGCCGAGCACATGTGTGTTTAGGCGGCCATGATGTATGAATGCTTTTCGGAGGCGGTTGCGTGGCGCTACCTCTTGAGCATGCGTTGGTTTTCCCTTGAAGAAGAAAGGGTGATGCAGCAAAGTAGCATAAGTATTTCCCTCAGTTTTTGAGAATCAAGGTATCAATCCAGTAGGAGATAACACGCAAGTCACCTAGAACCTGCACAAACAATCAAGAACCTTGCAACCAACGCGATAAAGAGGTTGTCAATCCCTTCACGGTCACTCGCAAAAGTGAGATCTAATACAGATAGTAAGATAAATATTTTTGGTATTTTTGTTGTATAGATTGGAAAGTAAAGATTGCAGAATAGTAAAACGAGATGCGATGTAAATAAAAGAGATGCAATATAATAAGAAAGAGACCCAGGGGCCATATGTTTCACTAGTGGCTTCTCTCAAGATAGCATATATTACGGTGGGTGAACAAATTACTGCTGAGCAATTGATAGAAAAGCGCATAGTTATGAGAATATCTAGGCAATGATCATGAATATAGGCATCACGTCCATGTCAAGTAGACCGAAACGATTCTGCATGTACTACTATTACCCCACACATCGACCGCTATCCACATGCATCTAGAGTATTAAGTTCATAACAACGGAGTAACGCATTAACCAAGATGACATGATGTAGCAGGATAAACTCAAGCAATATGATATAAACCCTATCCTTTTATCTTTGGTGGCAACAATACACTACATGCCTTGCTGCCCCTACTGTCACTGGGAAAGGACACCGCAAGATTGAACCCAAAGCTAAGCACTTCTCCCATTGCAAGAAAGATCAACATAGTAGGCCAAACTAAACCGATAATTTGAAGAGACTTGCAAACATATCAAATCATGCATATAAGAATTCAGAGAAGAACCAAATATTATTCATAGATAATCTTTATCATAAATCCACAATTCATCGGATCTCGGCAAACACACCGCAAAAGAGTATTACATCGAATAGATCACCAAGAACATCGAGGAGAACTTTGTATTGAGAATCAAAGAGAGAGAATAAGCCATCTAGCTAATAACTATGGACCCGAAGGTCTGTGGTAAACTACTCACACATCATCGGAGAGGCTATGGTGTTGATGTACAAGCCCTCCGTGATCGATTCGCCCTCCGGCAGATTACCGAAAAAGGCCCCAAGATGGGATCTCACGGGTACAGAAGGTTGCGGCGGTGGAAAAGTGGTTTCGTGGCTCCCCCTAATGTTTTTAGGGTATACGAGTATATATAGGAGAAAGAAGTACGTCGGTGGAGCTCCGTGGGGCCCACGAGGCTGGGGGTGTTGGTGTCAAAACCGGCGGATCTCGGGTAGGGGGTCCCGAACTGTGCGTCCAAGGCGGATGGTAACAGGAGGCGGGGGACACAATGTTTACCCAGTTTCGGGCCCTCTCGATGGAGGTAATACCCTACTTCCTGCTTGATTGATCTTGATGATATGAGTATTACAAGAGTTGATCTACCACGAGATCGTAGAGGCTAAACTCTAGAAGCTAGCTTATGATTATGATTGTTGTTGTCCTACGGACTAAACCCTCCGGTTTATATAGACACCGGAGGGGGCTAGGGTTACACAGAGTCGGTTACAAGGGAGGAGATCTACATATCCGAATTGCCAAGCTTGCCTTCCACGCAAAGGAGAGTCCCACCCGGACACGGGATGAAGTCTTCAATCTTGTATCTTCATAGTCCAACAGTCCGGCCAAAGTATATAGTCCGGCTGTCCGAGGACCCCCTAATCCAGGACTCCCTCAGTAGCCCCTGAACTAGGCTTCAATGACGATAAGTCCGGCGCACAGATTGTCTTCGGCATTGCAAGGCGGGTTCCTCCTCCGAATACTCCATAGAAGATTTTGAACACCAGGATCGTGTCCGGCTCTGCAAAACAAATTCCACATACCACCGTAGAGAGTATAATATTCCACAAATCTAATCTGCTGACAACTTTTCATAACGTGACATCCTACCGTGGTCCGGTCATTACGAACCTTTTTCCCAGCCTGCCACTGCACGTGTTGCGAGGCGGTTTTCTTGGCACGTCTTGTCGAAGCAGAGATCATGTCCCATTATCACGGGATTCTCATCAATATGGGTGTGGGTAACCCAATCGTGCCTGCTGGTATGACTCCTAGATTTTAGGCAAGTTCCAAACGGCCACGCGGAGGACGCTTGATATTCACCCTCTTTATAAAGGGGCCAAGGCATGTCCTTTTCTTCTCACGCTCGATCCTTCCCTTCCCCCACCTCGAATTCCAACACCCAAGGCTCAGGCTAAGCGCTTCGGACCTTCAATCATGTCCGGATCCAACCTTCAAGGCCGGTGGATGGCCTCCTCTGTCACAGAGGAGGACATCAAGAAGCTAAGAGAAGCCAGGTATCTGACCGCCGAAATCTCGCACAGGCTGCCTGCTCAAGGGCAGGTCATCCCCACTCCCGAACCCAACGAGAGTGTCGTATTTGTTTCCCACTTCCTCCGAGGGCTAGGCTTTAGTCTTGATCCCTTTGTTAGAGGGCTTATGTTCTATTACGGGCTCGATTTCCATGATCTAGCTCCAGATTCCATCCTTCACATCTCGTCGTTTATCGTCGTGTGTGAGGCCTTCCTCCGCATCACCCCGCACTTCGGCTTATGGCTTAAGACCTTCAATGTGAAGCCGAAGATGATCGATGGGCGACATGCAGAATGCGGAGGTGCCATAATAAGCAAAGGCGTCGATGCTCCATGGCCAAAGGGTTCCTTCCCGGAGATGTCCAACTAATGGCAGCGGGAGTGGTTTTACATCACAGCCCCCCGAAGTACTAAGTGGGTAGCTGCCCCCGCCTTCCGTTCGGGCCCCCCGCCACAACTGGCGTCATGGGTCAACAAGGGGCTGGACTGGGGGCCAGTTAATGACGTGCCGACATTGCAGAGTCGCATCCGAGATCTCCTAAAGGGAGATGTCAGCCTTGTCAAGGTAATGCAAGTCATGCTAGTTCGTCGGGTCCTGCCATGCCAACGTCGACCTCTCCGTATGTGGGAGTTCAACCCGGAAGGACCGCGAACTATTCATCAATTCTTCGGCGTGACGCTCGAAGAGATGTATGGATTGTTCTTCGGATCACGAATAAAGTGTCCGGACACCACCGAGGATGCGGGTCTAAACTGCAATCGTCCAGATACCCACGTAAGTAATTCTGCGGCCGAACACGTTGTCTTTTCATTTGTCACAACATCATTATGAAAAAATCGCTCTTGGCCAGGACTGGATAAGAAAGGCGAAGATGATCAGGTGTTCGGCCCCCCTTCCCGAAGGCTCACCGGATCCTGTACTAGCCAGGATGCTTGAGCACGCACCTTATCAAGTGCCATCAGGGGAAGATAAAGGGAGGAATAAAGAAGCCGAAAGCGGGCCTCATGCATTACTCATCCAAACCGGGGGAATTAGTGTCTCCGCGAAGGAGGATAATCGCGGAGAAGAATCTAAAATTCCCTCTCCCCAAGGAAGGAAAAGGACCGCCTCTGAAGACTTGGAAACGAAGGTTTCCAAACGAGGGAAGAAACCTTCGTCAGGGGGCCCTGCCACAGAGGGCGTCCTTACTGCACTGTGCCCGCAAGGGGGTCAGCCCTCTACCGAGCTGTAAGTGAACAAGAGTACTTTTGGTAAATATATCCTGCTTCATCTCCGAGGACAATAACCGAGACGTATGTCTTGCAGTTCAGATCGTAGCCCTTCTCGACAGAGTTCGTCTTCGGGGGATCTTCTTCCGGAGATGATGGAGAGCGAAACTCCTCCCCCTGTTTCCCCGCCTCATGAGGCGGACGACCCTGAGGTGTTGTCACGAAGGATTTCTCCTGATCTGCCAAGGCCAAAAGGTAACCCTTCGGCCACCCGAAGTCCGGAGTATTCGGCTCCTAAGGAGAGCAACAGAAAGAGTTCGGGACTGTCCGATGCATGACCAGACGCACTGATGGTTCTTCTGGAGCAAGCGGCTATCTTAGAGGCGCATCGTACTTTAATGGGTACGGTGGTTGAGAGGATTTCATCCGCCAAAAGTGGGTTGCATGAAGCTTTTATGAGCCTGCTAAGAGGCTTTGAGGTACGCAAAGTAATATATATTTTTTTTGACGGTACCGCACACGCTAGGTGTGCCCTATACAGATAGTAGCCCCTGAGACTCTAGTTGCTGTCCAGAGGTGGCAAACAGAGGATCATAGTCCCAGGTAACGATCACGCTGCTTGCAGGCGGTTGAGGGTCCGGTGGCTGGCCGGACTGGTGAGTTTGCCGAACTGAGGCGGCAGCTTGATGCGGCAGATGCCGACATCGTGCTTGTTAACAAGCGGCTTGAAGAGGCACTGGGTATGTATTTTCCGGTGGTCAACAGATATTAAGAGGAGCATGATGCTAGTATCTATAATATGCTGTGACTGCAGATGGAGCTGCCGCCGTGGAGACCCTTCGGGCGGAGCTTGCCCGAGCCAAGGAACAAGCCAGGAGCAGTGATGTGGCCGCCCTAAAGGCGGCCGAAGAGTTAAGAGCCGAACAGGCTACTCATCGCCAAAGCGAAGATAAAATAGCCATGATGGCTGTTGAGCTGAAGGATGCCGCCGGCTGGTATGAGCTTCTTGAAAAGGAAAGCTGAGCGAAAGCGGCGGACCTGATGAAAGCTATGGTAGCAGCCAAGGAAACTCGCTCTAAAATTAGAGCGGCGAAGGAGGAGCTTCGTCAAGCCGGAGATATCACGGCTGGGAAGCCCTTTTTCTTGCGGACGAAGTTCGGAGATCCGAAGTATGCCCCTCCGGATCAATTATGGAGTGCTGCAGACGCGTACTTGGACTTGGCAACGAGTGCCGCTGATGCGACTGAGTTTTTCAAAGATTAGAAAGATCATGAAGTGGAAAGGTTGTTCTGGTCGCAGTTCAGTGCTCCCATGCGTCCGCTGCTGTTAAATGAACAAATGGCCGAGTGGGCTGAGCTCCATAGGTTGTCCGGACTTGCCATGAGGTCTGTCGTGGATCATCTTTGGCCGGAGGGACCAAGGCCGAATAGTTATTTTGGTTTATTGCAACGATTCCTTGGTGCTGTGCCGCATATCGACGTTGTAAAGAGGTCGGCGTGCATAGAGGGTGCGCGGATGGCTCTTGCCCGTGTTAAGACATACTGGGCAGAGATGGAGGCCACCGCTATTGCAACCCAGGATCCGGCCGTAGGCCAGGTCTCGGCCGAGCACTATTTTGAAGAAGTCCTAGAAGGTGCTCGTTTAATAGAGGCTCAGTGCTCGAAGAGTATCATGTTCGAGTGACATGTATCCCAATTGTAAAAACAATGCTATTTGGATTATAAAGGCTGTGTTTGTACTTTTGCCTGAAAGTATTATGATGCCTCCTGTGTGGCCGTTAATGTATGTATATAACCTGAAAGTTTGCAGTCGTCGGCTTCAGCCCCCACGCATATAATGCGGGGGTGTTCAGAAAAGCGTGTATTCACACTTGATCCAATGTCTTGGTCCATTAAGGAGGTGACAGCGTGGCGAACAAGGCAATCGGACTATATTGCTTTAACACTTTCACTTAGCCATAGGAGTTTGACGGTGGGGCTACTATATAGCCCCTGGTACTTCCACGCTCATCCGAATACGGGGAGCGTACATACATGACCGGGAAACCGACCCTTCGTTAATGCGGAGGAATCGCGAAGATTCTGCTGAGTCATCGAGTGGTTGACCAGTCTCGCGCTTTATCATGACAGTCAGTTTTCGGCTTTCTCTACTGAGGTACTCATCCAGATGAACCAGGGCACAATCGCAGTACTTCTCTCGGTGCCACCTTAGCCGATAGAGCGGAACGTAAGGTAGCAAACACACGGGAACCGGGCAAACCCAACTATTGACCAAAGACATGATTCAGAGCTGATGCATATAAGGCCAAACTCGCGACGCCGAACACTCCCTAAGGTATTCGGACTTTACAACGTATACTGGGCTGAGTAACGCCCTTGATAATGAGCCCTGAATTTCCAGGTACGTGCATTAGTCTGACGTGACGAAATGCCAATAACGCCAGCATCCCTCTTGGTTATGTTGAGTATCTGGAGGGTGTGAAGCAACAAGAGACAGTAAAAAAGGTTTACACAGGGTCTTAATCTAAAAAGAAACCTTTGAACGGGGCCCTGCTGCACGTCTGCGCCTGTGTCTCCGTTGTGCCGTATCCTGGAAGGGTGTAGCACGATGATCATCTGTAAGAGAGAAAAGCCCAAGTGAAAGCTTTCGTGCGAAAAATTGGTTATTCTTAATAAACCATTAAAATTCAATCTAAATAAGGTCAAGCTGAACTGTAGTCCTTTTTACATGCGGGAAGCCCCTAGCACCACCTATGGGGGTATATCCATTGACCCAATCTCAGGTTTATCCGAGTTGTTACAGCTAGTGGTCCGCCGGACTCGTCTAGCCATGTCCGCGGTCTTGACGACCGATCATTTATTCTGGTTGGAGAGGCCGTTCAGTGTTCGGGTGCTAGAGCCGCCACACATTCTTCCGCACGTAAGGAACGCTCTGTGTTTCCGCTAACTATGATGATGCCACGTGGACCGGGCATCTTGAGCTTAAGATAAGCATAATGCGGAACTGCATTAAAACGAGTGAAGGTTGTTCTTCCGAGTAGTGCATGATAGCCGCTTCGGAATGGAGCGATGTCGAAGGTTAATTCTTCGCTTCGGAAGTTGTCGGGAGAACCGAATACAACCTCTAGTACTAGAGATGATAGAGGCAAAGGTGTCCCGTCTTTCGATGAGATGATGGATATCGCTTTGGTGGAAGTCGACTTTGACGGTCCGACTACGAACGTACGATGACGTCGCGCCTTAGCAATCGCTAAACCAACTCCGAGAGGTTATTGACCACGCCGGAGCACGGTCAACCTGACCACGAGGGTCTGTTTCCTGCGAGCAAACGAAGAACAAGCAAGAAACTGAGATTGCAATCTGGATATTGCGAATATAAGATGAAAGCTTTATTGATCAAGGTGGGGTTCTGTGACGCCTTTGTCTGGTCGTTGAACACAAACGAAGTACGCGAAGTTGCAGCTATGGCGAACTTTTAATCTAAACAAAACCCAAAGTCTAAACGACGCCCTAAGGGCTGTATATATGGAGGAAGAGGGGGGAATTTCGTGGCCCTTGGGGAAGGGGTCCGAAACCAAGCCTATCTCTTGTTTCCCCACACATACGGACTCTAAAAATAGCCTATACTCAAGTATTTCGAAATTACATGGGCCTGGCCCAATAATAAGGTGACGGAGCACCTAGAATAGCCTCTGGACGAAAGTTATGAAGTAGCATCTTGTATATTTCGTCCAAGGCTTCATGAACGCATTATGGTGGCTTCAACGTCCTGAAATCATCACTTGTAGCTCCGTTCTTGTCCCCCATGCGCATGCCATCATCTCCATGCTTGTTCTTGCTCCAATGTTCATCCTTCTCAAAGCTAGGCCCTTCATTTGTAAGCAAAACAAATGTATCCAATTTAGGCAGCATCATATTCTCATGAACATTAGAATCATTACCAAGAAAAGAAAGTACCTGGTAATTTAATTGGCGTGTGCGAGCTCTAGTAATTGGTCCAGTATGTATAGCAGCAGGGGCTGTGGGTGTAACAATGGTATTGATGTCCTCATCAAGAGAGCCCGTGGAGCGGGCCTCTGGGCCTGGTATTACTCCTTTAAAGGTAGTATTGCTTTGGCTGATTCTTGTCGGGTCTATCCCCATTTTGCGGACTGTGTCCTGATATATCAGATTGAGACTACTACCGCCGTCCATAAGGACTCGGGTGAGATGGTATCCGTCAATTATTGGACCAAGGCAGCCGATCCTCCGTGCCGGATACTAGTCGGGTGATCCCTGCGATCAAAAGTGATAGGGCAGGCCGTCCAAGGGTTGAATATCGGGATGACGGGCTCCACGGTGCATACGTCTCTAAGTGCGTGTTTGCTCCTCCTCTTCATTACGTGAATCATGTTTACTGTTTTGACCTCTGGTGGGAATTTTTCTGTCCCCCAGTGTTTTGCTGGCGAGGCTCATCCTCGTCTTCACTTGGTGTCTCCCTCCCTTTGTGTTCGGTGTTTAGCTTGCCGGCCTGCTTGAAGACCCAGCATTCTCTGTTGGTGTGATTTGCAGGTTTGTTGAAGGTGCCATGAATCTCACATAATCTGTCTAGAATCTTGTTTAGGCTGGACGGTCCATCTCTGCTGCCTTTGAATGGCTTTTCCTGTTGACCGGGTCGAGAGCCCCTGAATCCGGCGTTTACCGCCGTGTTGTCTGGGCTGTCTTCATTTTTTTGACGCTTGCTTTTATTGCGTCGCGGTTTTCCATTGCCATCCCTGACTTCGGATGTGTCTGGGTCGCTGGTGCCGCTACGGGCCAGCCAACTATCTTCGCCCACGCAAAAGCGGGTCATAAGGCTTGTTAGGGCTGACATTGTCCTCGGTTTTTCCTGGCCGAGGTGTATGGCGAGCCATTCGTCCCAGACACTGTGTTTGAAAGCCGCTAAGGCTTCGGCGTCCGGGCAGTCGACGATTTGATTCTTCTTAGTGAGGAATCTGTTCCAAAGCTTTCGGGCTGACTCTTCGGGCTGTTGAATTATATGACTTAGATCGTCTGCATCCGGAGGTCGAACATAGGTCCCTTGAAAATTAGCCCTAAAAGCTTCCTCAAGCTCTTCCCAACTTCCAATTGAGTTTTCGGGGAGGCTCTTCAGCCAGTGCCGAGCTAGTCCTTTCAACTTGAGGGGCAAGTATTTGATGGCGTGGAGATCATCTCCGCGAGCCATGTGAATGTGAAGGATAAAGTCCTCAATCCAGACCCCAGGGTCTGTCATTCCGTCGTATGCCTCTATGTTCACGGGTTTGAATCCCTTTGGAAATTCGTGATCCAGCACCTCATCGGTGAAGCATAGGGGGTGCGCGGCACCCCTGTATTTGGATGTGTCATGGCATTCTGATGGTTGTAGTGTTTGGTTTTGATTCTGTGCCGGAGCGCGCTTCCTAGATCCGTAATGGACCTGGTCATACCGGCTTTTGGGTGCAAGTCCTCACGTAAATCGTGTACTGACTTATGTGCGACATCGTTAGCCACCCTATCGCCGCCACGGGGTGGTCGATCCGGCTGATCGGCCATTTTATTTTTCGGCTGTATGGGCTCTAAAGCCTCGTCATCGAATTCAGGCAGCAGCTTGCGCTTTGGATAGCTCTTTGTGTGGCGACTGCCCCCGTACTTTTCTTCAGTGTCAAGCACTTTATTCCATCTACTGTTGAGTGTATTTTGCGCGGCCTTAAGCCTTTTCTTCTACTTCTTCAGACTCATCGCGGTGGCAATAAGCCTTCTATGGAGGTTCTCTTGCTCCAAGTGCCTTTCCGGGATGATGTGTGCATCGTCGTCCAGACTGTTCTCCTCTCCGGAGACAAGTTGATGAGCTTTACCCTCGGAGTCGCCATGATCAGACAGCGGCTCCGTACTATGTTCGCTGTCCGCTGGCTCATCCTGCTCTGTCGCTGGGTCCATGTGGTCATCGTTTCCTTTGGAGTCGACCGGGGTATTATTCTTTCTTGCGATGTTATCGCTGTTTTTGCCGAGGCGGGATTTGGAGCGGCGCCTACGTCGTCGCTTTGGTTGCTTCTCGATGGGATTATCCTTCGCTGCATCCTTCCGTTCCTCATTATTGTTTTCTCTGAGTGTATCCACCATGTATATATCGTGTGATGATGTGGTTGTCCAACGCCCTGTGGGCGGTGGTTCCTGTTCCTCTCCTGCATCATCGTCCATACCGTCGATGTCTTCGGATTCGAAATCAAGCATGTCGGTTAAATCATCGAGAGTGGCTATTATGTGGGTGGTGGGTGGGGAACGAGTTTCTTCGTCGTCCGCTTCCCACTCGAGCCAGACATAGTTCCGCCGAGGGTCTCCTGATAGGGAGAGAGACCTTAATGAATCTAGCATGTCGCCCAAGGGCGAGTGCTGGAAAATATCCGCGCAGGTAAACTCCATGATCGGTGCCCAATCAGATTCGATAGGCACATACGCAAGCGGTTCGGAGCCCGTGGCCTAGGACGAATCCAAGGGTTCGGCAACACAGGTCTCATAAGAGGTGAAGTCAGTATTCGGCTCTAATGCCGCTGAGTGTGCGACCTCCGTGGCGGGGTCCATCCACCCGTCCTCGGACGGCACGATCTGCTCCGGATTGAGGACCGGAGTAGGCACAGGTGTGATCTCCCGAACACCGTCAAACAGCAGAGCCAAGTCGTGCTCATCGTGACTGTGCGGAGCACCTGACATGGGCTCGAATCCGTCGAAGATCAAGTCTCCGCGGATGTCGACAGTATAGTTTAAGCTTCCAAACCTGACCTGACGGCCAGGGGCGTAGCTCTCGATCTGCTCCAGATGGCCAAGCGAGTTGGCCCGCAGTGCGAAGCCGCCGAATACGAAGATCTGTCCGTGGAGAAAAACCTCACCCTGGATCGCATCGTTGCCAATGATTGAAGGAGCCATCAAGCCTTATGGTGACGGCATAGTGGAACTCTAAATGAAAGCACCAATGTCGGTGTCAAAACCGGCGGATCTCGGGTAGGGGGTCCCGAACTGTGCGTCTAAGGCGGATGGTCACAGGAGGCGGGGGACACAATGTTTACCCAGGTTCGGGCCCTCTCGATGGAGGTAATAACCTACTTCCTGCTTGATTGATCTTGATGATATGAGTATTACAAGAGTTGATCTACCACGAGATCGTAGAGGCTAAACTCTAGAAGCTAGCCTATGATTATGATTGTTGTTGTCCTACGGACTAAACCCTCCAGTTTATATAGACTCCGGAGGGGGCTAGGGTTACACAGAGTCGGTTACAAGGGAGGAGATCTACATATCTGAATTGCCAAGCTTGCCTTCCACGCAAAGGAGAGTCCCACCCGGACACGGGATGAGGTCTTCAATCTTGTATCTTCATAGTCCAACAGTCCGGCCAAAGTATATAGTCCGGCTGTCCGAGGACCCCCTAATCCAGGACTCCCTCAGGGGGCGCGCCTACCCCCTGGGTGTGCCCTCCTGCCTCGTGGCCGCCTCGCGGAGTTCCAGACTTCTACTCCAAGTCTTCTGGATTGTGTTTGTTCCAAGAAATATCATCGTGAAGGTTTCATTCCATTTGGTATTCCTTTTTTGCAAAACACTGAAATAGGCAAAAAAACAGAAACTGGCACTGGGCCTTCGGTTAATAGGTTAGTCCGAAAAATAATATAAAAGAGCATATTAAAGCCCATTAAACATCCAAAACGGATAATATAATAGCATGGAACAATCAAAATTTATAGATACGTTGGAGACGTATCAAGCTTCCCTAAGCTTAATTACTGCTCGTCCTCGAGTAGGTAAATGATAAAACAGAATTTTTGATGTGGAATGCTACCTAACATGATTTTCAATGTAATTCTTTTATTGTGGTATGAATGTTCAGATCCATAAGATTCAAGACAAAAGTTTAATATTGACATAAAAATCATAATACTTCAAGCATAATAATAAAGCAATCATGTCTTCTGAAAATAACATGGCCAAAGAAAGTTATCCCTACAAAATCATATAGTCTGGCTATGCTCTATCTTCATCACACAAAATAATTAAATCATGCACAACCCCGATGACAAGCCAAGCAATTGTTTCATACTTTTGATGTCTCAAACTTTTTCAATCTTCACACAATACACGAGTATGAGCCATGGACATAGCAATATAGGTGGAATAGAATGGTGGTTGTGGAGAAGACAAAAAGGGGAAGATAGTCTCACATCAACTAGGCGTATCAAGGAGCTATAGAGATGCCCATCAATAGATATCAATGTGAGTGAGTAGGGATTGCCATGTAACAGATGCACTAGAGCTATAAGTGTATGACAGCTCAACAAAAGAAACTAAGTCGGTGTGCATCCAACTTGCTTGCTCACGAAGCCCTAGGGCAATTTGAGGAAGCCCATCATTGGAATATACAAGACAAGTTCTATAATGTAAAATTCCCACTAGTATAAAAGTGACAACATAGGAGACTCTCTATCATGAAGATCATGGTGCTACTTTGAAGCACAAGTGTGGTAAAAGGATAGTAGCATTGTCCCTTCTCTCTTTTTCTCTCTTTTTTTATTTTTTATTTTTTTATTTGGGCCTTTGTCTTTCCTTTTTTTATGGCCTCTTTTTTTTGTCCGGAGTTTCATCCCGACTTGTGGGGGAATCATAGTTTCCATCATTCTTTCCTCACTGGGACAATGCTCTAGTAATGATGATCATCACACTTTTATTTACTTACATCTCAAGAATTACAACTCAATACTTAGAACAAAACATGACTCTATGTGAATGCCTCCGGTAGTGTACCGGGATGTGCAATGAATCAAGAGTAATGTGTATGAAAATCATGAACGGTGGCTTTGCCACAAATACGATGTCAACTACTTGATCATGCAAAGCAATATGACAATGATGGAGCATGTCATAATAAACAAAACGGTGGAAAGTTGCATGGCAATATATCTCGGAATGGCTATGGAAATGCCATAATAGGTAGGTATGGTGGCTGTTTTGAGGAAGGTATATGGTGGGTGTATGATGCCAGCGAAAGGTGCGCGGTATTAGAGAGGCTAGCAATGGTGGAAGGGTGAGAGTGCGTATAATCCATGGACTCAACATTAGTCATAAAGAACTCAGATACTTATTGCAAAAGTCTATTAGTTATCGAAACGAAGTACTATGCGCATGCTCCTAGGGGGATAGATTGGTAGGAAAAGACCATCGCTAGTCCCCGACCGCCACTCATAAGGAAGACAATCAATAAATAAATCATGCTCCGACTTCATCACATAACGGTTCACCATACGTGCATGCTACGGGAATCACAAACTTTAACACAAGTATCTCTCAAATTCACAACTACTCAACTAGCATTACTCTAATATCACCATCTTCATATCTCAAAACAATCATAAGGAATCAAACTTCTCATAGTATTCAATCCACTTTATATGATAGTTTTTATTATACCCATCTTGGATGCTCATCATATTAGGACTAATTTTATAGCCAAAGCAAATTACCATGCTGTTCTAAAAGACTCTCAAAATAATATAAGTGAAGCATGAGAGATCAATAATTTCTATAAAATAAAACCACCACCGTGCTCTAAAAAGATATAAGTGAAGCACTAGAGCAAAATTATCTAGCTCAAAAGATATAAGTGAAGCACATAGAGTATTCTAATAAATTCCGATTCATGCGTGTCTCTCCCAAAAGGTGTGTACAGCAAGGATGATTGTGGTAAACTAAAAAGCAAAGACTCAAAACATACAAGACGCTCCAAGCAAAACACATATCATGTGGTGAATAAAAATATAGCCTCAAGTTAAGTTACCGATAGACGAAGACGAAAGAGGGGATGCCTTCCGGGGCATCCCCAAGCTTAGGATTTTGGTTGTCCTTGAATTTTACCTCAGGGTGCCTTGGGCATCCCCAAGCTTAGGCTCTTGCCACTCCTTATTCAAAAATCCATCAAATCTTTACCCAAAAACTTGAAAACTTCACAACACAAAACTTCAACAGAAAATCTGAGCACCGTTAGTATAAGAAAATGAACCACCACTTTAAGGTACTGTAATGAACTCATTCTTTATTTTTATTGGTGTTAAACCTACTGTATTCCAACTTCTCTATGGTTCATACCCCCCGATACTACTCATAGATTCATTAAAATAAGCAAACAACACACGAAAAACAGAATCTGTCAAAAGAGAACAGTCTGTAGCAATCTGTATCAAAAAAATACTTATGGAACTCCAAAAATTCTGAAATAAATTGGTGGACGTGAGGAATTTGTCTATTAATCATCTTCATAAAGAATGAACCTGAAAGCATTCTCCAGTAAAAAATGGCATCTAATCTCGTGAGCACAAAAGTTTCTGTTTTTTACAGCAAGATTGCAAAGACTTCACCCATGTCTTCCCAAAGGTTCTACTTGGCACAAACACTAATTAAAACATAAAACCACATCTAAACAGAGGTAGATGAATTATTTATTACTAAACCGGAACAAAAAGTAAAGAACAAAAATAAAATTGGGTTGCCTCCCAACAAGCGCTATCGTTTATCGCCCCTATCTAGGCATAAAGCAAGAATAGATCTAAGTATTGTCATAATAATGATAGGGCAAATCGCGAAAACTCATCTCATATTCCCCACGTTCAGCAGCAAGTTTTCTTTGTGGCAAGCAAAAGTAATCAAAAGGGCTAAATTTAATGGGACAAAAGTCCCCCAGATCAAGCTCGGGAGGTATTGGTTCCTCCTTTGCCCCCTCATATTGCACAACCAATTCATCATTATAAGCATTCTTTTAGCAAAAACTCATGATCCTTTGTTCAAGAGAAAAACCTAGCCCGTTGTTCTGAATAGCAAAATTATCATTAAGTTCAGAAATCTTATCAACTAGAACATTGGTAGGAACCCTTTTTCTAAGGTTTTCATTATAAGCAACATGACCTAAAGATCGTAAACGCATTATGTCTTCTTGGTTAAAAAGAATTGCTTCTATGGGAGGACGACCAGCATCCACCCTATAATGCGGAAAAATTTCATTGGCCTCTGTTATCATAAATCTGAACTCATGTGCTAAAAAGATAGTAGCCGCTCGCTTAACAGAAGAATGCTCAATATTGGAAAATTCTAGAAAATCCTTTGTATGCAAGGATGCATATGGATAAATTGTCTTTCAAGTTCAACTACGAGCAAACACATAGCATCCGCAAGACTACTAGTTCTATGAAGAATAGATCCACCCATAGTGGGCAAAGCACCGACACAAGTAAAGAAATCTTGAATAACTCCTTTTCCAATAATATTACCACTACCAATCCAAAAATTTTTAGTGTGAAAAATAGTTGGTTCTTCGTGACGATCATCAAAAGCATCAAAGTTTCCCCCATCGTTAGTACTATCTTTTTCAATGATTACATCCCTAGTTTCAGACATGATGACAACAAACCGCACTAAGAACAAATACACAAGAGGCAAGCGAAAAGTGGCGAACGGAAAAGAGGCGAAGAAAAGGCAACGGTTTTTGAAAATCGTTTTAGAAGTGGGGGAGAGGAAAACGAGAGGCGAATGGCAAGTAATCTAATGCGAGGGAGAAGAGTTTATGATGGGTACTTGGTATGTCTTGCCTTGGCGTAGATCTCCCCAAAACAGCGCCAGAAATCGGCAACTTGACGGGAGATCAAATCTTGACTTGACTTGGCGTAAACCTCCCTGGCAACGGCGCCAGAAATCCTTCTTGCTACCTCTTGAGCATACGTTGGTTTTCCCTTGAAGAAGAAAGGGTGATGCAGTAAAGTAGCGTAAGTATTTACCTCAGTTTTTGAGAACCAAGGTATCAATCCAGTAGGAGATAACACGCAAGTCACCTAGTACCCGCACAAACAATCAAGAACCTTGCAACCAACGCGATAAAGGGGTTGTCAATCCGTTCTCGGTCACTCACAAAAGTGAGATCTAATAAAGATAGTAAGATAAATATTTTTGTTATTTTTGTTTTATAGATTGGAAAGTAAAGATTGCAAAATAGTAAAACGAGATGCGATGTAAATAAAAGAGATGCAATATAATAAGAAAGAGACCTGGGGGCCATAAGTTTCACTAGTGGCTTCTCTCAAGATAGCATATATTACGGTGGGTGAACAAATTACTGCTGAGCAATTGATAGAAAAGCGCATAGTTATGAGAATATCTAGGCAATGCTCATGAATATAGGCATCACGTCCGTGTCAAGTAGACCGAAACGATTCTGCATCTACTACTACTACTCCACACATCGACAGCTATCCAGCATGCATCTAGAGTATTAAGTTCATAAGAACAGAGTAATGCATTAAGCAAGATGACATGATGTAGAAGGATAAACCCAAGAAATATGATATAAACCCCATCTGTTTATCCTCGATGGCAACAATACAATACAATACAATACGTGCCTTGCTGCCCCTACTGTCACTGGGAAAGGACACCGCAAGATTGAACCCAAAGCTAAGCACTTCTCCCATTGCAAGGAAGATCAATCTAGTAGGCCAAACTAAACCGATAATTCAAAGAGACTTGCAAAGATATCAAATCATGCATATAAGAATTTAGAGAAGAACCAAATATTATTCATATATAATATTGATCATAAATCCACAATTCATCGGATCTCGGCAAACACACCGCAAAAGAGTATTCGAATAGATCTCCAAGAACATCGAGGAGAACTTTGTATTGAGAATCAAAGAGAGAGAAGAAGCCATCTAGCTAATAACTATGGACCCGAAGGTCTGTGGTAAACTACTCACACATCATCGGAGAGGCTATGGTGTTGATGTAGAAGCCCTCCGTGATCGTATCCCCCTCCGGAAGATTGCCGGAAAAGGCCCCAAGATGGGATCTCATGGGTACAGAAGGTTGCGGCGGTGGAAAAGTAGTTTCGTGGCTCCCCCTGATGGTTTTAGGGTATAAGTGTATATATAGATGAAAGAAGTACGTCGGTGGAGCTCCATGGGGCCCACAAGGGTGGGAGCGCGCCTACCCCCCTGGGCGCGCCCTCCTGCCTCGTGGCCGCCTTGCGGAGTTCCAGACTTCAACTCCAAGTCTTCTGGATTGCGTTTGTTCCAAGAAAGATCATCGCGAAGGTTTCATTCTGTTTGGATTCCGTTCGGTATTCCTTTTCTGCAAAACACTGAAATAGGCAAAAAACAGAAACTGACACTGGGCCTTCAGTTAATAGGTTAGTCCCAAAAATAATATAAAAGAGCATATTAAAGCCCATTAAACATCCAAAACAAATAATATAATAGCATGGAACAATAAAAAATTATAGATACGTTGGAGACGTATCATGTGGCATCTAGATGAAGTTACAAACCTACCGCGGTTTAGACCTTTAGACAGCGGGTCGGTAGGTTTCACGGGCCAGAGTTAGAAAAGTAATTTCCTCTACCAAACATTGGCCTCATGCGGTTTTGGGTGAGTAGAGGCTCTTTGGGCGCTTCGTTCGAAATTTTGAAACAGAAGCATTCATGTTTAGAGTACTCTTGAACTTTGAGGATTGACCTAAATAGACAACGTTAAATTTGACCTTGTATGTTTGATAACCTCATTAAATTATGCACTTCCTTTTGAAATTTTGACTCTTGAAAATCCTATAACAATGACTATTTTGGACTGGAGGAGGTAAATTTGAATATATTTTGTACACGACTATATATGCTATTATGTACTAAAGTAGAGCAAAGATTGGTGCCCCCTATAATTTAGGTACGATTTACAAATGCCATGATCTCGAATTCAAATAACTGAATAGACTTCATGTTGAATTTGAATTTTTTAAACCACCTTAAGTTGCACTCAAATGTATGCTAGTTCCTAGCTAGCTATTTAGAATGTTCATTGTGTAACTTTTGTATGTATAATGTGCTTTACACACACAACATGAACTATGCTCACGTTGGTATTCGAATTGCTAAGGCGATGCATTGTCCGGAGTTCAAAATACTGACTCCATGGATCAATTATGTTTAATAATAACATAGACATGCTCAAATTCGATAGAATGTAGATGTCAGATGGATCAATGACCATTCCTTATGCGAATTGCAAATATCATGATCCCATCCTAATATTTGGATACAAATTATATTTTTAATCAATGTGTACATCAGTCTTTTACGTGTAGTTTCACTCTCCATAGGTCCCTCCTCACACACGCGCTAACTTTCTCTCTCACACATACGTGCACACGGTGTATATCCATCGGGGGTCCCTCACACATGCTCACACACTCTCTCCCGAGGTGTCTTTCTCGCACACATGCTCTCGATATCACCGTCCCTTCCTCTCACAACCATTTATGACTATTTTCACTAACCTTTATCACAAGCACTCTTCCTCTCACACGCATACGCACGCACAATCCCCATCGATCCTTTCTCTATACATGGACCTGCCTACATGTCTCCCGCACGCACATTATCTTTAGGCCTATCTCGCGCACATTGTTTCCACCTCTCTTCCTTAATGACGAATATGATTCCAGTAAAGCATTATGTAGGATGCCCCATCAAGTTAGGTTGGATGATTGGTAATATTAGAGACATGGGGTTACCTTGGTCCGAGGACCTAGGGTTACAAATCCTAGCCGGCTTTGTTAGCGGACACATAGTACTTCATGGCTCTGGTATCTTTGTCTTGTACGACTAGTCCTCCATGGGTCTCCCTGAATGCGTCACGGGCTGACCAATGTGGCGCGGGATGGAACCGACCCAAGGGCCTCACCTTGGCCCACCGGACCTCACGCGGTGACACACCCTCTGCCCCTAGGTCCCGTTATCTTCTCACACCCACACATACCAACACAGACACCACACAAACTATTTCTCCTCATGCCTCTATATATCCCCTCCCCCCTTGCATGTACACACTCAAGGGCATCTCCTAGACCTCTCTCATTTCTCGTGATATCTCCCCTACGCCCCCCCGTCGGCCCCTCTATCCATGTCTCTCTCGAATACGTACACATACCCTCTCTAGGCCCTACCAAATACAGCAACTACCCATTCACACATGTTACATGTTATCACGTACCCCATTTATACTCCTATAACAGACTCAGTTGGTGATGATGGTGTGTCTGACATCCGTCATTTCTGACCATTTGATCTGCATCTAATGGCTGTGAGGTAAGTTGTGGCATTTTTGCTACAATAGCCCACTTCTCTGCTCCAATTTGCCGAAAATCTCTACTCCTATACAAGACTCAGTTGGTGATGATGGTGTGTCTGCCATCCGTCATTTCTGACCATTAGATCTGCATCTAACAGCTATGAGGTAAGTTGTGGCATTTTTGCAACAATAGCCCACTTCTCTGCTCAATTTGCAGAAAACCCCTTATTATCTTGAAAGCAACCATGTCCCTCCCTCACCTCATCAAAACAGCCTGAGAAATATATTTTGAGTGAAACCTAATATATTTTTAGTGGTATATGTATATCAAAACAAGAGTGTTTTGTTTCAAGTTTGTGAACAAGTACTAAAAAGCCCTCTCTTCACGTTTACTTCGCATACAACATTGGATCCATTGCAACGCACGGGCACATTGCTAGTTGATCTAAAAAGCCCTCTCTTCACGTTTACTTCGCATACAACATTCCTTTTGAATAAAACCACACAAAGTGTGGCCAAAATTTTATTTTAGAATTTCTACCTATATACAACATTACAAAGTTATATGGAGTATGAAAGTTAATTTGCCTTGCATGGTGCACCCAATGATATTTATTCCGCACTGTGAATTTTTATATTTTTATACTATATATAAAGTTAGTCATAATAAAGAGAAACAAAGAGCATCTCTCTCCCCATCGCACACACACCCCCTCTACGCCCCTTTCACGTACGCACACAAACTATCTCTAGGTCCTCTAAAAGTACGCCCCAGCACGTTCACACATATTTCATCTTTCTCTCGCGATAGATACAGCGACAATCTGTATTTGAAGCAAAAGCATGATACGTACATTGGACTTCAGAATCCACTCATTACAGTCACCATTTATGTTTTGTGGTTATTATACAGTCACGGGCTCACCGTACAGCTCTGTATATGTTAAAGACATGACTAGTTGACCAGTTAAACGCTCCACGCGGCACCTCTAGTGTTGCATCACATTATCTCACTACCATTGGGCCCACCTGTCGGCGTGTATAAGAATGAAAACAAACGATAAATAAATATTGGACGGTGGGTATTCAAAGTCATGACCGCGGGCACAGCGGACAAGGTGGCCTTGTATTGGTATGTTGAGCCGTCTATTTTAACACACAGGAACTGGTGTGGTGATTATACACACACGCACACATGCACACGAACTGCATGCATGCAACATTCACACGTACACACGCAGCCACGCACGCACGCAACACTCACACGCACACACGCATGCATGCATGCACGCACCACATGACCAACACACACGCTCACGCTCAAGTGCTCAACCTACACGTGCATGCGCACACATCAGGCCCCGACAGACACATACACAACTAGGTGGTTCCCGCGCACGGGTTGGAGCCTTGTCGCGCCTGCGTAAATTTGTGTTTATCTTACTTTTTCCTCTGCGAACTGATAGGTGGGACCCACAAGGAACATGGTCAATTTAACCAGTCAACATAGTGCCACACAGATTATTTGGCCAGTCAACAAAGTGCAATCCGATGTTGAACGGTGAGCAAGTGACAGTATAATCACCGCAAAACGTATATAGTGACCGTAATGGGCGTATTCTGAAGTCCGGTGGCCATATTATGCTTTTCGCTTGAAATACACGGACCGCTAGTGTATTTATCTCTTCTCTCGCTCTCTGTGTGGAGCCGAGTAGGCCAAGGTGCCAGTGCCTAAATGGCGCACACCACCCCATTATTGTTGTACTGGTTTCGTAAGAGCGAACAAGCATTCACGTCTACCGTACAAACTGTAGATATGAGTTGCAAATGCTATGAAGACGAATACAAATATTTGAATCCACTTTATGCCTCTCTGTAGGCCCTCCAAAAGTACATCTCTACACGTTCTCGCATGTTACATCTAACAACTATACAATACAGCACTACTACACTCTAGCACAATAAATCATATGTGTTTTTAGTTTTACTAGATCTCATATTGTTACTTAATTATTTAGTTTGCATACATTAAAATTTCCTTTGAAATGTATGGCTAGTACCACCAAAGGGGCCATTACATATTCAAGCATTTCACATCTTTCTCTCGCTCTTTGGGTCAAACCGACTATGCCAAACTAACCTGTCTACCGTGCGGGAAAAATCCCACCCTCGCCTGTTTAATCGGATTTGTATCGATGGATCGTGCGAAACAGCAAAACTATAGTAGTATTACAGTACAAGTAAACGTTCACTAGGCCGCCGTGTCGTGTACTCCTCTGTCGTAAGAGTGGAGCACTCGCTTTCATAAATGTTCTAGTCCCTTTCACTGACATGTGGGACATCAAGCAATCGGGTCCATGTGCCATACCGAAATAACAGTGCAGAGCAACAGGGGTGAAGCACCCCGGTCATGGCGGCGGTGTAGTAATGAGCAATGAGGGGTCAAATCACAAAGCTGCACCTTCCCCGCAGTTAAGTTGGAGGGACGAAGTGATGCTAAAAATAAATTTCAGGGATGAAGCAACCATCATTTCACTCGTTGTTGAATCCGCTTCTCCCTCATCTTATTCAAGTTAACCAGGTGTTGCCTCCGTCGTTGTTCTGCCTCATGTGGGACGCGGATCAGCTTCGTAAATCACTGACACGTGGGACCGCATGTTAGCAAACCGCCAGGCCAAGGTCCTCTAAAAATAAGAAACCTCCCCGCCTTCCGCGCGGCAAAATCACCTCCTTTTTTTAATCTTGATATAATTTTTTAGATCAATATAATCGAGATTTGCACAGATAGCACACAGCAGCAAAACCAAGTGGTATGGTTAAGGGCATCCACAATGTGTAGCCAAATGTGAAAATAGCTTTCGGCATCTATGGGAACCATTGTGGAGGGTGCTGCCAAAGCCAAAAAGAGAGGGAACCGAAGCTCCCTAATTGATTGATTGAAGGAATAGAAAAGTGCAACCTCTCTCCTCTTTCTCCCGTGCTTGGACGCATGTACAGTATAGAGCATAGAGTCTACTCCCCTGTCCCTTCTATCACAAATCGCAAAGCAGTGAGGCGTCATATCACAAGAACAGATGAAGCAACCATCATTTCACTCTTCACTGACTCCGCTTCTCCATCATCTTCTTCAAGAAACCACCTTAACCGCACTAAGCTAGACAGACGACGCTACTGTGTAGTAGTACATTTACGCCTCGTTTGGTTCAATGGACATCCTGGATGCATGATACGTCCATTTTGCATCATGCTTTTATATCGATATTAATTGCATTATGGGCTGTTATTACACGTTATGTCACAATACTTATGCCTTTTCTCTCTTATTTTACAAGGTTTACATGAAGAGGGAGAATGCCGGCAGCTGGAATTCTGGGCTGGAAAAGGAGCAAATATTAGAGACCTATTCTGCACAGCTCGAAAAGTCCTGAAACTTCATGGAAGTTATTTTTGGAATTAATAAAAAATACTGGCGAAAGAATCCACCAGAGGGGGCCCACACCCTGGCCATGAGGGTGGGGACGCGCCCCCCTGCCTCGTGGGCCCCCTGGCAGGCCTCCGGTGCCCATCTTCTGCTATATGAAGTCTTTTACCTTGGAAAAAATCATAAGCAAGCTTTCGGGAAGAAACTCCGCCGCCACGAGGCAGAACCTTGGCGAAACCAATCTAGGGCTCCGGCTGAGCTGTTCTGCCGGGGAAACTTCCCTCCGGGAGGGGGAAATCATCGCCATCGTCATCACCAACGATCCTCTCATCGGGAGGGGGTCAATCTCCGTCAACGTCTTCACTAGCGCCATCTCCTCTCAAACCCTAGTTCATCTCTTGTATCCAATCTTTGTATCAAAACGTCAGATTGGTACCTGTGGGTTGCTAGTAGTGTTGATTACTCCTTGTAGTTGATGCTAGTTGGTTTATTTGGTGGAAGATCATATGTTCAGATCCTTTATGCATATTAATATCCCTCTGATTATGAACATGAATATGATTTGTGAGTAGTTACATTTGTTCCTGAGGACATGGGTGAAGTCTTGCTATAAGTAGTCATGTGAATTTGGTATTCGTTCGATATTTTGATGAGATGTATGTTGTCTTTCCTCTAGTGGTGTTATGTGAACGTCGACTATATGACACTTCACCATTATTTGGGCCTAGAGGAAGGCATTGGGAATTAATAAGTAGATGATGGGTTGCTAGAGTGACAGAAGCTTAAACCCTAGTTTATGAGTTGCTTCGTAAGGGGCTGATTTGGATCCATATGTTTCATGCTATGGTTAGGTTTACCTTAATACTTCTTTTGTAGTTGTGGATGCTTGCAATAGGGGTTAATCATAAGTGGGATGCTTGTCCAAGGAAGGGAAGCACCCAAGCACCGGTCCACCAACATACCAAATTATCAAAGTAACGAACGCGAATCATATGAGCGTGATGAAAACTAGCTTGACGATAATTCCCATGTGCCCTCGGGAGCGCTTTTCTCTATATAAGAGTTTGTCCAGGCTTGTCCTTTGCTACAAAAAGGATTGGTCCATCTTGCTGCACTTTATTTAATTTCATTACTTGTTACCCGTTACAAATTATCTTATCACAAAACTATCTGTTACCGATAATTTCATTGCTTGCAGAGAATACCTTACTGAAAACCGCTTATCATTTCCTTCTGCTCCTCGTTGGGTTCGACACTCTTACTTATCGAAAGGACTACGATAGATCCCCTATACTTGTGGGTCATCACTGCAAAGAAGGCGGTTGGCTTCCAGGCGGCACCTGCGAACGACTTACCGTGGTCTCCCTCAATGGTGTGCTTCGTCGAACGCACTTCACCAAAGTCATAACATTCGAGATATCATCGACGTCACCGCAATGGGGAAGGAAGTCAAATAGTTAGTACCTCCATTTTTTGTATACAGGGCCAGTATCAAAATTATAATATGCAGAAGGTCACTAACACTAATCGAGGCAAATTGATGGGGTTTGTCTCGTACTAGCAACCAAGGACATTAATATACCCTTGCACGCATGCGGAAGTGAGAAGGTTGGTTTGCATGGCGCTGCATTAACCAAGCAATGAGGAGTGACATGGTTAGCTCTTTGGGCGTTGGAGAAAAAATTCGCATTAATTGACACGTCAAACGAGAATTTGTATCGATCAATCCCGGGAAAGAAAACCCCGCCTTTCTTTCTTCACACAAGTAGTACGTACTTGTATCCTGTTTGGGTCTAGGTCTTGCATTGCCATACTTTGCCACATATTTTTTGCCAAGCTTTCCTAAAGTTTTTCAAAATGAAAAGGAGGTACACTTGCGCACGGCTGAGGCGGTCGCACCGCACCCTCACACAGTCGCTCCTGCACACCACAAACCCAACCGAGGGAACGCACCCTCACACAGTCGCTCCTGCACACCACAAACCCAACCGAGGGAATGCACCCTCACTGTCCCCAGCTTCCCCCGTCAAGCCGCGCCACGGGTGCGGCTGCAACTGCCCGTGCACAAGTAAGGGGTACCAAAAGGCCCAAACTTTAGTACACCGACAGGAGCCCCCGAGCCTGGGCCACACACGAGTGCAAAGCATTGTTGGGCCAGGCCCAAACAATGCGCGGGCACGTGTGGCAGGGGATAACTGCCGTAATCTTCTCGTCTAATGCGCTTCCTCATGATCTGCATTGAGTGCGCGATGTGGGGGTCGTGCGTGGAACAGTCGCACCATGCCTGCGCCTACGCACATGCCTTCACATCGAAAAGTAAAGAGGCAGCCCCGCGCCTTCCCCATAAAAAGAGGAATCCGCAGGGGCGCTGCTCATTCACCCCTTTCGCCCATTCCAATCTAGGAAATTGTCGTCTCCTTCTTCTTCCTTGAGCCCAATCTAACGCTTTCTCCTCCGCCCGTTGCCGCCGCGCCCTCACCACCTTCGGTCCTCCTCCCTCCGTAGGCTACTATGGCACCCAAAAACAAGGGCAAGGGAGCGTCCAAGGCGAGCGAGGGGGAAGAGGTGCCGGAGAGCCAGCTGGTGAAGATGCGGAGGGAGCACATCGTCTTCGCCCCGACGCTCGAAGCGCGCGCGATCAGGGATCGGCACCAGTGCATGTGGGGGAGGGAGACAACGGGGCATCCCGCCACCCATGTCATCCCTGCCCCTTCCGATGCGCCCACTCCAGACAAATTTCCCTTCTTCGTCGATTAACACTACTGCGGGCTCTACCCCCCATTCTCAGATTTCTTCAACGGCCTCATGTACACCTTCGGCTTCCATCTCTTGGACTTTACGCCGAATGCCGTGGCGTGTATGGTCATTTTTGCCCACCTCTGCGAGCTTCGCGGGGTGGTCCCCAATACGGCGCTCTTTCGCCACTACTTCTTCCCCCGCATCCAACCAGGAGGGGCCCTATCTAGCTGCATCACCTGGATTCTGAGGGCCTTGTGCAAGGAGACGTACCCAAGCGGGACCCACAAGGAGAAGTGGGACGAATGGCGGCACAGGTGGTGCTGGATCGTCGAGGAGGAGCTGCAGCCGTTTTGTATGCCCCGACAAGCGCAAGTGGTTCGTCGCAGCAACTGGGGTGACCTCGACCCTCAAGACGGGAAACTTACAGTTGCAACCACCAATATCCATCGCCTCAAGGCCGCCGGGCTCACCCTGGAGATGATCGGGGCCGATTTCCTCCGCCACTACATCGCCCCTCTGCAGAACAAAGGGAGGCAGGCTTGGGAGTTCCGGAACGCGACAGACATCATGAGGCTGCGCCCCGGCCTGAATAACAATCTGACAGTGATGCAGCACGCGGCTCTCTGCCAAAGGCTGTTCCAATTCAAGGCCAACAAGACCAGCAAGGCCGACAAGCCATTCAGGTTGCTGGCGACCGTGGTCCCTCTATGCAACAATTCTGCTCTGACCTCCATCCTCACCATAGATAGTAAACTAGAATTGTAGATTTGAAACTTATATCATGTAAGGTAGACCCGGGGGCCATAGGTTTCGCTTGTGGCTTCTCTCAAGATAGCATATATTACGGTCGGTGAACAAATTACTGCCGAGCAATTGATAGAAAAGCGCATAGTTATGATGATATCTAAGGCAATGATCATGAATATAGGCATCACGTCCGTGTCAAGTAGACCGAAACGAATTCTGCATCTACTACTATTACTCCACACATCGACCGCTATCCAGCATGCATCTAAAGTATTAAGTTCAAAAGAACGGAGTAACGCATTAGGCAAGATGACATGATGTAGAGGGATAAACTCAAGCAATATGATATAAACCCCATCTTTTTATCCTCGATGGCAACAATACAATACATGTCGTTTCCCTTTCTGTCACTGGGATCGAGCACCGCAAGATTGAACCCAAAGCTAAGCACTTCTCCCATTGCAAGAAAGATTAATCTAGTAGGCCAAACTAAACCGATAATTCGAAGAGACTTGCAAAGATATCAAATCATGCATATAAGAATTCAGAGAAGAATCAAATAATATTCATAGATAATCAAGTTCATAAACCCACAGTTCATCATATCTCGGCAAACACACTGCAAAAGAGTATTACATCGAATAGATCTCCAAGAAGATCGAGGAGAACTTTGTTGAGATCCAAAGAGAGTGAAGAAGCCATCTAGCTAGTAACTATGGACCCGAAGGTCTGTGGTAAACTACTCACACATCATCGGAGAGCCTATGGTGTTGATGTAGAAGCCCTCCGTGATCGAATCCCCCTCCGGCAGATCGCCGGAAAAGGCCCCAAGATGGGATCTCACGGGTACAGAAGGTTGCGGCGGTGGAAAAGTGGTTTCGTGGCTCTCCTAGATGTTTTCAGGGTATAATAGTATATATAGGCGAAAGAAGTAGGTCGGTGGAGCTACGAGGGGCCCATGAGGGTGGGGGCGCGCCCATCCCCCATGTAGAAGCCCTCGTGGCCGCCTTGTAGCTTCCTTGACGTCCACTCCAAGTCTCCTGCATTGCGTTTGTTCCAAAAAATATCCTCGCGAAGGTTTCATTCCATTTGGTTTCCGTTTGATATTCCCTTTCTGCGAAACACTGAAATAGGCAAAAAAACAGCAAATTGCACTGGGCCTTCGGTTAATAGGTTAGTCCCAAAAATAATATAAAAAGGTATATTAAAGCCCATTAAACATCCAAAACAGATAATATAATAGCATGAACAATCAAAAATTATAGATACGTTGGAGCCGTATCAAGGGTCAGCTGAAGAAACGACTGAAGAGGAAGCTGAAGAGGAGCGCCAGGAGGAGCCCCCAGTCCCGACGAATAAGAAATGTGTCCTTCGGCAGGTTGGCTCCGCTGAGCCAGCCTAGCAAATCTCCTCACGTGAAGAGGGCCCTGGCAAGGGGGTGGCTGGCAAGGCCGTGCTGCGGCAAGAGGCCCAGCCGCAGCCTGTGCGTCAGACGAGGCGTACGGCTGCGGCAACAACTGAAGCGGCGGCCACCGCCTCTGCCACGGTCAAGCGGCCCAGGTCTCCGTCTCCACCCTCTAGCCCGGACTCCATTCTATAGGCTGACTTCGATCTCTCCTCGTTCAGCCCGAGGAGGGAGAAGAGGCCAGAAGAACAAGAAGAAGAGGAGGGCGATGAGTAAGTATCTTGATGCTTCCTTCATCCTCTTTGTCTCTGTATCGATTATCTTATCTTATTTCTTGTTTTGGCTTGTCTCCGCGGAGACATGGAAATGCTAGCGCAGAGGATGGCGAAGAGGGCCAAGATCTTGACGGGCAACGAGCCCTCGGCCGGCACTTCTAGTGCGCCGGAGACCATCATGATCCGCCCGGACCCCAGCCCACGTCGCAGACCTCGACCCAGCCCCCAGTGTGAGCCCGTTACTCACTTTCCCCAGTGCGATGCCTCCCCCGTCAACCACGCCACCCAGGGAGGGGTCCCCGGCAAGGAGCTCCACCAACGAGCCCATGCCGCCAAGGGAGAGATCTCCGGCAAGGGCTTCGACTGACGAGCCTACGCGCGCAGAGGAAGGGCCGGCAAGCACAGGCGCTGGCGGCTCCATCCCGGCAACGAGTGTTGTCGGGGAGGGAACTACCCCTCCACAACTCGTAACATGTGGCACCCCAGCTCAGAGCAACCGGTTTACCTTGCATTGCCAACCTAGAGATCATGTCCTCTGGCAACACACAACATCTTGGTACAGAAATCACCGCTTTATTGAACTAGCAGAAGCATAGTATGACATTACATCAAGTTGTGAGGCCAAGCGCCACATTCGGTGCGGCTGAACAATATGTACATTGTTTAGTGAACATAAAAGGGCCTCGAGCACGACATCTACACGGCAGCGGAACAACAACGTAGCGGGACTGCATAGCACAGGGACACCAATGTGGACACGGTCTAGACACGACAGCACTCCGATCAAGTTAGACTTCCCTGAAATCTGGCATAACACGCCAGGTCAGTACATTGAATGTACTTGCAAGCTCACAGCAAACAGAAACATAATGGCAAACAATATCATGACATTTAATCAAATTAAATGCAAAACAACATCATGCTACTCATGCATTGAAACCAAACTTGTGCATCGAGTCACTCGGGCTCCCTTACCAACAAGTTGCCTCGCAACCGAACAGTGCTCACGACGAAGCACGAACGGTACCACACTTGGTTCAACTGGTTACGTCGTAACCAACAGTGATCAATCTCGGATCACAAGTGATACCACAACAATCAGTCTTACTGACTTCATCATAATCCAACCAGTGCAATGCAAATTACTTAGTGTGCAAGATTTATTATTAAAAGTTGATCCATGGTGTGACTTATTTACGAACTGGGCCCTTATCCATGGGCGCGGCTATCGATAGATTAATACACTCTGCAGAGGTTGCGCACTTTACCCACACCACGGAACCCATGGCCTCGCACTCCCATTCGGGTGGACCAACGGCATTCCGATAGAACTCACCCATTGCCACGACACCCTTACGGCCACTCCGACCAACTCCCCACTGGGCTTAGTCCTGGGTGACCCGGCCTACCAAAGGCAAAACTACCACCGTCGGGGCAAATAAACAGTCCCAAACGGGGACAAGGTACCATAACAACAACAGGTCCACAAGGTTATGTCTGCTTACCGGACCAGGGTAACGCATGGCCATAACCTTCCCTCGTTGGAGGCACCGACAAAAGGCATGACAATAGGACGACTAACGGCCTTCCCATAAAAGCAAATGTGGTTGCACTCGTCAGCCCGATTCAGTGGCACCATGACCCGACCAACTTTATATTCAAGTTCAATTATCATCAGGTTTAACTTGAAATAAAATGCTCGAGTCAATATATGCCATGCTTATGCAACCATATATCATGCATCACATATCACTTAGAAATAACAGATCAACCTCATTCAAAGTTCTACTTGCACAAACTCAACTTTCAACATTTCTGGTCCTTTCTTACTTGTTATTTATACTCATCAGCATAGTTGGCATTAATCAAATAAAACTCATTTTTAGCACTTACGAAAATAAGACCGATGATCATATCACCAAAGTCATGACAAATTTACTTAGGTTAACTACTCAAGCTATATATACCTAGTTCAAGCATTCACTTCTGTTAACTAAGCATTTTGATCATGACAAATAAATAACACAAGCATTATTTAATTTTAATACTATATGCAATGAATAACCTATATATTCAAGTAGAAAATCATGCATATTGCAAAGACACCATGATAATGTTGTTGTGGCTTGCCTTAGTACAGAGGAGCTTCACACTCCTCCTGGATGCCTTCAAGATAAGCTTCACCTTCTGAAAATAAATCAAATGACAAAAAGAAAATATCAAGAACACTTCTGAAAATTACTAGAAATTCTAGGCAGCAAGGAAAAATCCCATCTTGGGTGTGCTGCTAGGATTTTCTAGTAAGAACAGAATGCAAATAGAATCAACTCATTTGGACTTGAAGAACAAAAGTTATAGCTAGTCAAAGTTCTGGTCAAATTTGAATTAAAAAGAAAAACCAGGGGGTGACGTCGAAGGCGTAAACCGCCTGGGCGCCACCACTCATACCGCTTCGGCCGCGGCCTGAGTGGCTGACAGAGGGCCCCAACGGTTAGGTCGGAGGGTGAGAGAGAGGGAAACAGAGCACGGCGAGGCTCCGCCGGAGCTCACGCCGGAGAGGAGGGCTCCTTGGCCAGATCCAAAGGGATAGGATTGGAGAGGAGATCAAGACGCACCGGCCCGTACCCATAGCGTGGCTAGGGGTGGCCAGACGGGGTCGAAATGGAGCTCTCCAGCGGCGGCAGCGGGCGGGGCTCGTCGCAGTTGGTGATTCCGGTGAGGCAGGGCCGGTCCAGCAGCTCCAATGGCACCAGCTCGCACCAGTGGATCACCACGAACACGCCGGAGTGATTGGTGGAGCTCGAGCGGCTCTGGAGAGGGAGGGGGCAGGGGACGGGGATCGCCGACGAGCTCAGGGCGGGGGCGACGACTAGAGGACTGCCCGGCCGGGCTGCGGCTTCCTACGGGGTCGTGGAGGTGTGGTGAAGGTGAGTGTGTAGAGAAACGAGCTCGGGAGGGTTCTATATATAGGCAAGGCCGAGGCGGGGATCAAGAGCTCGCCGGAGCTCTCTGGAGTGTCGCCCGGCGACGAATGGCGTCAGTGCGAGAGGGGGGAGAGGCCGGAGATCATGCGAAGGCTGTAGACGAGCGGTGACGAGCATAGGAGCGCGTTACGCAACGAGCATAGGGGCACGGGCGCACTGTTGCCTTGGTCGCGCCGTACCCGTGCTCGCTGCGGCGAGCTCCGGCGTCGGTGAGCGCCAGGGTGGAGTTATGCAGGTGAAAACAAAGATGGGGGCGCGGTTTGGCAAGGTGCAGCGGTCGGGGCAGCGAGCACGCCCGCAACAGAGATGCTGGCGCACCGTAGAGCGCGTCGACCGCATGCCAACCCCCTTGGGCTCTCGTGGTCACCGCATGAACTTTGGCAATCACGCTGAGCTAAGCGTAAACACCATGTCTGGAGGCTAGTCCTTACTGGTTTTGGTTGTTTTGCATGATTGGCTAGGTCACAGGTGAACTGTGGGAGTGGCTTTCTTCCTGGCATGTTTCTGGAAAGAAACTCGTGAGCTTCAGTGAGAAAAATTTAGTGAGAAATAAAGGTTGTGCTTTGGGGTTTAGTAATCTCTTAGGAGGGTAATCAAGCTCAGAAAAGATCAGCCCCAAAAGAGCAAGCAAAAATATACTTGTTGTATAAAGTGATCATTCTGTCTAGAACAGAAATGATTTTCTGTAGCAAAAATATTACAAAAAGTTATGCAATATTTTTGCTCAAGAAGGTGCCCTAGGGTTCAAAGAATATTTGGGAATTTTCTCAGATTTTTGTGGGCAAAGAAAATGGGGGTTGCTTTGGAACATACTTCTCTGAAGTGATTTTCAAGGAAGAAAATGAATATTTTTCTTTGATGAAAATATTCCTCGGGTTTTTGCCGGAGTTTTTTAGAGAAAGAAAGGTGAGTTAGAGGTGGATGGGTCACTTGGGTGAAAATCAAGGGTAGGCCCAAGTGTTCAAGTCGATTTGAATTGATTGAAAACTCCAAATCCAAAGCAAAAGTAAATGAAAGTACGGAAAAAGAGAGAAGGCAAATCCAGGCTGTCACAAACCTCCCCCACTTAAGATGAATCTCTTCCTCGAGATTCGGCTGCTTGGGAAAACAATTCTGGGTAGGTTGTCCTTAAAAATTTCTCTCTTTCCCAGGTTGCTTCATCTTTGGTGTGACGCTCCCACTGGACCTTGTAAAATTTGATCGCTTTGCTGCGTGTGACCCTTTCTGCCTCATCCAAGATTCTGAATGGTCTCTCCTCATAAGTTAAATATTTGGCAAGCTCAATTTCTGACATATCAGTCCTCTTCTCGGGTGGTGAAATACACCTTCTCAGCTGTGATACGTGGAACATGTTGTGTACTTCTGACAATTCTGGTGGCAATTCCAATTATAAGCAACTGTGCCAACTTGTGTAATGACCGGGAACGGACAAATATACCTTGGTGCCAATTTGCCTCGGGTCCGAAATCTCTTGACTCCCTTCATGGGTGTGACTCTGAGATACACGTGTTCACCGGGTTCAAAACTGACTTGCCGATGTTTGGCATCATAATAACTCTTCTGTCGTGACTTAGCTAGTTGTAGTCTATCTCGAATTTCCTTCACTTGTTTCTCTGCCCCCAATATCAGATCAGTACCGAAGATACGGATGTCTCCGATTTGAGACCAATTTAATGGAGTGCGGCACTTACGGCCGTATAAAGCTTCAAAGGGTGACATTTTCAGACTGGTTTGAAAACTGTTGTTGTATGAGAATTCCATATATGGCAGACAATCTTCCCATTTGGGTCCATGGGCTAAAGCACATGCCCGAAGCATATCTTCAAGGATTTGATTTACCCGCTCAGTCTGACCGTTTGTTTGTGGATGATAGGTGGTGCTATATTTGAGAGCGGTCCCCAAAGCTTGATGGAGTCGGGACCAGAATGCGGATGTAAACAATGAACCTCGGTCCGAAGTGATTGTTTTTGGCACTCCATGCAAACTGACAATCCGGGATACATATAATTGTGCAAGCTGATCAGCGCAAAAGGTGGTGCTGATGGGAATAAAGGTGCTGATGGGAATAAAGTGAGCCACTTTAGTCAGCGTGTCCACTATGACCCAAATAGCATCGTTGCCTCGGTGAGTCCTGGGTAGACCGGTGATAAAGTCCATGCAGACATCGTCCCATTTCCACTACGAGACGGGTAGAGGTTGGAGAAGTCTGGTGGGTTTTTCGTGTTCCGCCTTTACTTTGTTGCAGATGTCACAACAAGCGACAAAATATGCGATGTCCCTTTTCATTCCATCCCATCAAAATATGTGTCGAAGGTCTTCGTACATTTTAGTGCCGCTTGGGTGTATTGAATATGAGGATTCGTGTGCTTCTGCCAAAATTTTCTTCCTCAAATCTGCTTGCTCAGGTACGCATATCCTTCCTCAGAACCTGAGTGTACCCAGTGCATCCCTTGAGAAATCCTGGGTCTTGCCTTCTTGCAGACATTTGATATATACTTGCATAATCTTATCGTCAGCCTGTGCTATGCGAATATCCTCTTCTACAGTAGGAGTTACTTCCAAAATATTCGCAAGACCGGCAGGTATAATTACCAAGTTGAGCTGAGCGATCTCTTGCTGGAGTTCTGGAGGTAAAGACTCCATCATGGCATTTAAGTTGGAAGGCTTGCGACTGAGGGCATCAACAACTACGTTGGCTTTTCCCGGATGGTAATTTATTTCCAGATCATAGTCTTTGACCAACTCGAGCCATCTTCGCTGTCGAAGGTTTAAGTCTGGATGGGTGAATATATATTTGAGACTCTTGTGGTCAGTAAATATTTGACATCTCTTTCCAATGAGGTAATGTCTCCAAAACTTTAGAGAGTGCACAACAGTGGCTAGTTCTAAATCATGTGTAGGATAGTTTCCTTCATGAGGTCATAGCTGGCGGGATGTGTAAGCTACCATCTTGCCCTCTTGCATAAGTACACATCCAATGCCCTGTCTGGATGCATCGCAATACACATCAAAGCTGCGGTAAATGTCTGAGGGAGTCAGTACTAGTGCTGATGTCAATCTGGTATTTAGCTTGTTAAAGCTCTTCTCACAATCCTCAGTCCATTCAAACTTCTTGTCTTTCTTGAGAAGTTCTGTCGTGGGCTTGGCAATTTTGGAGAATCCTTCGATGAACCGACGGTAGTACCCGGCTAATCCAAGGAAACTCCGGATTTGCGATACTATCGTGGGTGCTTCCCAATCAAGCACATCTTTCACTTTGCTAGGATCCACTGCGATACCTTCTGCTGAAAGAACATGCCCCAGAAATTTGACTTGTTTGAGCCAAAACTCACACTTGCTGAATTTTGCATACAGCTGATGTTCATGGAGTCTCTATAAGACTGCTCGGAGGTGTTCCACGTGTTCTTCTTCATTTTTAGAGTATATGAGAATATCATCGATGAAAACCACCACAAACTTATCCAAGAATTCCATGAACACCTTATTCATCATATGCATGAAAAAGGCGGGGGCATTTGTGAGCCCGAAGGACATCACCGTATATTCATAGAGACCATACCGGGTAGTGAACGTGGTCTTAGGAATATCTTCCTTCTTGATTTTTAGTTGATGATATCCGGTCCTTAAATCAACCTTGGAAAATACTTTTGCACCACTGAGTTGATCGAACAAGTCATCAATCCTTGGTAGCGGGTATTTGTTCTTGATTGTGACATCGTTCAACTGGCGATAGTCAACGCACATCCTGAGACCACCGTCTTTCTTGTCTACAAATATTGCAGGTGATCCCCATGGTGACGAACTTGGGCGGATATATCCTTTCTGCAGCATCTCATCAAGCTGTTGCTTTAACTCCACTAATTCCGACGAAGGCATCCGATAATACATCTTGTATAACGGTGCGGTTCCAGGTACAAGATCAATTGCAAACTCAAGTTCTCGGTCTGGTGGCATGCCTGGCAATTCTTTTGGGAATACGCCGGGAAATTCACTAACCACAGGAATTAATCCCAACTCGCCAGCCACAACGGCGAAGACCATTTCTTTCTTGGGTATACTTCTATGGGCGTAGAATTTTGTAGTATGCCCTTCCTGACTTGTCAAGGTGACTTCTCGGGTTGCACAGTTTATGCATACTTGATATTGAGTCAACCAGTTCATTCCCAAAATAACATCCAACTTGGCAGACTCAATGACTATCAAAGCGGTCGGAAAGCGGACCCCCTTAATATCAATTTCCAAATTCCGCCAGATCAAATTGCTTTTGAGCACAGATCCCGGGGACTGAACCAGCATACTTTTTCCCAAAAGCGAGCAAGGAAATTTGTTTTGGGCAATGAAACTTCGAGAAACAAACGAGTGGGAAGCCCTAGAGTCGAATAAAATTATTTCGGGTATGCTATTAACAGAAAACATACCAATGACGACTTCGGGGTTTTCCTGAGCCTCGTCTGTGGAGAGGTGATGAACTTTCCCTTGGACGATCTGCTGGGTATGATATGGCCCCATGTGATTGACTTGCGGCCGGAACGGGCATTTGACTTCTTGGGACATTGCCTGACATAATGTCAGGTCTGTTCATAATTAAAGCAGGCATTGTTGCGCTGACGCTCCTCGTGTACTGGACTGGTCACGACATTCTTGACTTGAGTAGTGGTCTTGTTCACATTCTGCCGCCAATTGGGTTTGTACTCCACTTGAGTCTGTTGCCAAGTACAGGCCTTTTGTATGGGCTGTCCGTCCCTCTTCGGCTCAAATTTATGCTTTTGGTCATTGTTTGTGGGTCGGTTGTCTTGCACAGGCTTGTACTCTCTTTCGGCGATGCGGGCCTTGTTTACCAGAGACTGAAAATCTGGAAAATCGAGCATGCAGAGAGCACTCCTGAGGTGTTGATTTAATCCCCCAAGGAACCTGTCAATCTTCCTTTCTTCCGTGGCCACATCATAAGGGGAATAACGGGCCAGATGGTTGAACTCGTGCAAATATTCACTTACTGACAGACTGCCTTGAGTGAGACCAAGAAATTCGTGTTGCTTGACATTCATGATACCAGTTGGAATATGATACTTGAGAAATTGGCCCTTGAAATTAGTCCACGTAATTCCTTCTCCCGCAGGCCACAGAGATTTAGTATTATCCCACCATATAGCAGCGGCTCCTTCAAGATAGTGGGTAGCGAATGGAACCTTGTCAGCTTCTTCAGTGCGACCAATTTTAAGTTTCTTCTCAATGGTTCGTAACCAATCGTCTGCTTCCAAAGGGTCAACCACTTGACTGAAACTCGGAGGCTTAGTCCTTTGAAAATCTGACAACTTGGAGTGATGGCCATTTTGATTCCCATTCTGACCGACCATAGCTTGCACACTTTTTAACAGCTCAATCAGATCAATGTTCCTTCTTTCCTCAAACATGTGCATAAGTTGTTCAGTGGAGGGTGCATTTGGCGGTGGAGGCGGTGGCTGCAGATACGGCTCGGGGGAGTGTCCTGCCTGCCTTGCTGAGCGACGAACAGGAACATCCTCACAAGCCTGGGTGCTGCTACCTCCTCGCGTCATCCTACTGTTTATTTTTTCCATAAGAGCAACCGTGATGAGAAACATCCAAACGTGGGAAGAAGAGGCAGTGACAAACCCGAAAGAGCGAAATGAACGAACCAAGAAACACGGCGATCGAATAAAAAGTTCCAACATAATTATACATAGACTCATACATGAAAGATAAACATCATGACTGGTGCGACTACTAGCATACGATACACCATGGCTCATACAACTACATCCGTACATCACATGACCACTGCGGATCCTGAGACGCTCTAGGACTCTGCCGGTGCTGCCGGATCCTCTCCTGAGTCAGACCCAGATCCTGAACTAACGACACCGACCAAGACCTCTGGGTTAAACGTAACACGACGAAACTACCTCGAGGGCTCTCCCTCAGGGGTAGGCGCGGGATGAGATGGGATCATGGGAGCTGCGGGGGTAGCAAGAAGAGACGCCCACTCAGCAGGAGCACTGTGTGGATTCATTGTCGAGGTGCCCGAGCTACACGGGGGAGTAACCAGAGAAATAGGCGAGCTAGAATTGCGCACAATATAAGGAGTAAATCCCATAGAGGGTGGAGTAGGGTAGGATCTAGTGGCGGCTAAAGCAGAACGAGCACGATTCAGCTCTCGAGCCAACTCGTGAATCAGAAGATAACTAGCAGTGATATATCGAGAAAGGTGGCTAGTGTCACTATCAGACACTGGATCAACGGAATGAAAGCGAACACGACCATCATCGTGCAAAGATGGGTAGAAACGAAAACCTGGATGGTTCTGCATCTGAGCCTCTGTATAGCGTAACTCAACAAGAATCTCGAATGCAGCATACTGGACGACCTGAGCGGCGGTGGATGCATAATCGCTTCGAGAGGTACGAATATAAGAGCCTGTTGACGAACTGGTGCACTGGGTAACCACGGCGTGATACTCATACACGGAGTCGGCTAGACGCTCCCTGTACACCCGATATGCTGGGTCGTCACCGTGAGGGTACAGTCGACGCCACACGCTACGCAGAAGATGCGGTGAGGTGTACGACATCAGCTGCAACTGACACGGATACGACACCGGTGCCATCTACACTCACAACCATTAGTGGGTTAGAAATAACGAGTGCATGCAATGCAACAATCAGCTATAAACACTACCGGCACTCAACTTTTACTCTAGCTAGCGTCCAGCTAACACGTCAGTAGTCTAGCATGTCCTACAGTCAACGCGGCTCTGATACCAAGCGTTGTGGCACCCCGGCTCAGAGCGACCGGTTTACCTTGCATTGCCAACCCAGAGATCATGTCTTCTGGCAACACACAACATCTTGGTACAGAAATCACCACATTATTGAACTAGCAGAAGCATAGTATGACATTACATCAAGTTGCAAGGCCAAGCGGCACATTCGGTGCAGCTTAACAATATGTACATTATTTAGTGAACATAAAAGGGCCTCGAGCACGACATCTACACGGCAGCGGAACAACAACGTAGTGGGACTCCATAGCAAAGGGACACCGATGTGGACACGGTCTAGACACGGCAGCACTCCAATCCAGTTAGACTTTCCTGAAATCTGGCATAACACGCCAGGTCAGTACATTGAATGTACTTGCAAGCTCACAACAAATAGAACCATAATGGCAAACAATATCATGACATTTAATCAAATTAAATGCAAACAACATCACGCTACTCATGCAGTGAAACCAAACTTGTGCATCGAGTCACTCGGACTCCCTTACCAACAGGTTGCCTCGCAACCGAACAGTGCTCACGACGAAGCACGAGCAGAACCACACTTGGTTCAACTGGTTACCTCGTAACCAACGGTGATCAATCTCGGATCACAAGTGATACCACAACAGTCAGTCTTAGTGACTTCATCATAATCCAACCAGTGCAATGCAAATTACTTAGTGTGCAAGATTTATTATTAAAAGTTGATCCATGGTGTGACTTACTTACAAACTGGGCCCTTATCCGTGGGCGCGGCTATCGATAGATTAATACACTCTGCAGAGGTAGTGCACTTTACCCACACCATGGAACCCATGGCCTCGCACTCCCATTCGGGTGGACCAACGGCATTCCGACAGAATTCTCCCATTGCCATGACACCCTTACGGCCACTCCGACCAACTCCCCATTGGGCTTAGTCCTGGTTGACCCGGCCTACCAAAGGCAAAACTACCACCGTCGTGGCAAATAAATAGTCCCAAACGGGGACAAGGTACCATAACAACAACAGGTCCACAAGGTTATGTCTGCTTACCGGGCCAGGGTAACGCATGCCCATAACCTTCCCTCGTTGGAGGCACCGACAAAAGGCATGACAACAGGACGACTAATGGCCTTCCCATAAAGGCAAATGTGGTTGCACTCGTCAACCCGATTCAGCGGCACCATGACCCGACCAACTTTATATTCAAGTTCAATTATCATCAGGTTTAAGTTGAAATAAAATGCTCGAGTCAATATATGCCATGCTTATGCAACCATATATCATGCATCACATATCACTTAGAAATAATAGATCAACCTCATTCAAAGTTCTACTTGCACAAACTCAACTTTCAACATTTCTGGTCCTTTCTTACTTGTTATTTATACTCATCACCTTAGTTGGCATTAATCAAATAAAACTCATTTTTAGCACTTAGGAAAATAAGACCGATGATCATATCACCAAAGTCATGACAAATTTACTTAGATTAACTACTCAAGCTATATCTCACTAGTTCAAGCATTCACTTCTGTTAACTAAGCATTTTGATCATGACAAACTAAATAACACAAGGAATATTTAATTTTAATACTATATGCAATGAATAACCTATATATTCAAGTAGAAAATCATGGATATTGCAAAGACACCATGATAATGTTGTTGTGGCTTGCCTTAGTACGGAGGAGCTTCACACTCCTCCTAGATGCCTTCAAGATAAGCTTCACCTTCTGAAAATAAATCAAATGACAAAAAGAAAATATCAAGAACACTTCTGAAAATTACAAGAAATTCTAGGCAGCAAGGAAAAATCCCATCTTGGTTGTCCTGCTAGGATTTTCCAGTAAGAGCATAATGCAAAAAGAATCTACTCATTTGGACTTGTAGAATAAAAGTTATAGCTAGTCAAAGTTCTAGTCAAATTTGAATTAAAAAGAAAAACAAGGGGGTGACGTCGAAGGCGTAAACCGCTTGGGAGCCACCACTCATACCGCTTCGGCCGCGACCTGAGTGGCTGATAGCGGGCCCCAGTGGTCAGGCCGGAGGGTACAAAAAGGATTTTGTCCAGGCTTGTCCTTTGCTACAGAAAGGATTGGGCCATCTTGCTGCACCTTATTTACTTTCTTAACTTGTCACCCGTTACAAATTACCTTATCACAAAACTATCTGTTATCGATAATTTCAGTGCTTGCTGAGAATACCTTACTGAAAACCGCTTGTCATTACCTTCTGCTCCTCGTTGGGTACGACACTATTACTTATCGAAAGGACTACGATAGATCCCCTATACTTGTGGGTCATCAAGACTCTTTTCTGGCACTGTTGCCGGGGAGTGAAGCGCCTTTGGTAAGTGGAATTTGGTAAGGAAAAATTTATATAGTGTGCTGAAATTTACTGTCACTTGTTACTATGGAACATAATCCTTTGAGGGGCTTGTTCGGGGTATCTTCACCCCGAACAGTAGAGCAAAGTGTTGCTCCTCAACCTACCGAACCTACTGAAAATGTTTACTTTGAAATTCCTTCGGGTATGATAGAAAAACTGCTAGCTAATCCTTTTACAGGAGATGGAATATTACATCCCGATTTGCACCTAATCTATGTGGATGAAGTTTGTGGATTATTTAAGCTTGCAGGTATGCCCGAGGATGTTATCAAGAAGAAGGTCTTCCCTTTATCTTTGAAGGGAAAGGCATTGACATGGTTTAGGCTATGTGATGATATGGGATCATGGAACTACAACCGATTGAAATTGGAATTTCATCAGAAGTTTTATCCTATGCATCTTGTTCATCGTAATCGTAATTATATATATAATTTTTGGCCTCACAAAGGAGAAAGCATCGCTCAAGCTTGGGGGAGGCTTAAGTCAATGTTATATTCATGCCCCAACCATGAGCTCTCAAGAGAAATTATTGTTCAAAAAATTTATGCTCGGCTTTCTCTCAACAATCTCTCCATGCTCGATACTTCTTGTACTGGTTCCTTTATGATGAAGACTATTGAATTCAAATGGGAATTATTGGAAAGAATTAAACGCAGCCCTGAAGATTGGGATCTCGATAAAGGTAAGGAGTCAGGTATAACACCTAAGTTTGATTGTGTTAAATCTTTTATGGATACCATTGTTTTCCGTGAATTTAGCACTAAATATGGAATTGACTCTGAGATAGTTGCTTCTTTCTGTGAATCATTTGCTACTCATGTTGATCTCCCTAAGGAGAAGTGGTTTAAATACCATCCTCCCATTGAAGTAAAAGTAGCTGAACCTATTAAAGTTGAAGAAAATACTATCACTTATAATGTTGATCCTATTGTTCCTACCGCTTATATTGAGAAACCACCTTTCCCTGTTAGAAAAAAGGACCATGCTAAAGCTTCAACTGTGGTTCATAAGAGTAATACTAGAACACCACACCCCTGAGCAAATTAAAGTTGAACCTAGTATTGCTATGGTTAAAGATCTCTTGGCCGATAATATTGATAGGCATGTTATTTACTTCTGTGATGAAGCTGCTAGAATTGCTAGACCCGATACTAAGGGTAAACATAGACCTGTTGTTGGCATGCCTGTTATTTCTGTTAAAATAGGAGATCATTGTTATCATGGCTTATGTGATATGGGTGCTAGTGCAAGTGCAATACCTCATTCCTTATACAAAGAAATTATGCATGATATTACACCTGCTGAGATAGAAGAAATTGATGTTACAATTAAGCTTGCCAATAGAGATACTATTTCACCAGTTGGGATTGTTAGAGATGTTGAAGTCTTGGGTGGGGAAGTTAAATATCCTACTGATTTTCTTGTTCTTGGTTCCCCACAAGATGACTTTTGTCCCATTATATTTGGTAGGCCCTTCTTGAATAATGTTAATGCTAGGATAGACTGCAAAAAGGATGTTGTTACTATTGGTTTGGGGGATATGTCTCATGAGTTTAAATTTGCTAAATTTCGTAGACAACCCCATGATAAAGAATTGCCCAGTAAAGATGAAATTATTGGTCTTGCTTCTATTGCCGCGACTCCTAATGATCCTTTAGAACAATATTTGCTCGACCATGAAAATGATATGTTTATGAATTAAAGAAAGGAAATAGATGAAGTATTCTTTAAACAGGGACCTATTTTGAAACACAACTTGCCTGTTGAAATTCTAGGGGATCCTCCTCCACCAAAGGGTGATCCCGTGTTTGAGCTTAAACCATTACCTGATACTCTTAAATATGCTTATCTTGATGAGAAAAAGATATATCCTATTATTATTAGTGCTAACCATTTAGAGCAAGAAGAGAAATTATTGGAAATGCTGAAGAAGCACCGTGCTGCTATTGGATATACTCTTGATGATCTTAAGGGCATTAGTCCCACTCTATGCCAGCACAAACTAAAATTGGAGAAAGACGCTAAACCAGTTGTTGATCACCAACGACGGTTAAATCCTAAGATGAAAGAAGTGGTAAGAAAAGAAATACTAAATCTTCTGGAGGTAGTTATAATTTATCCCGTTGCTAATAGTTAGTGGGTAAGTCCTGTCCATTGTGTCCCTAAGAAGGGAGGCATTACTATTGTTCCTAATGATAAAGATGAATTGATCCCACAAAGAATTGTTACAGGTTACAGAATGGTAATTGATTTCCGTAAACTAAATAAAGCTACTAAAAAGGGTCATTACCCTTTACCTTTGTAACACCCACGATGCGGCTATATCTCCCACGTGTCGAGGCACGACTTAGAGGCATAACCACATGGTGGTTTTGTCGCAAGAAGGGTCATCTTCACACAATCCCATGTAATGAACAAGAATGGGATAAAGAGTTGGCTTACAACCGCCACTACAAATGCTAGATCACCGATCGTCCCAACTGGGATCCACTACTGATCATCAGGAAACGAAACATAGTTACGACCAAGGTCCTCGTCGAACTCCCACTTGAGTTCGTTAGCATCACCTGCACTGGCATCATCAGCACCTCCAACTGTTGTGATAGTATCTGGTGAGTCATGAGGACTTAGCAATCTCGAAACCCTTGAGATCAAGACTATTTAAGCTTATGGGTAGGAATTGGTAATGAGGTGGAGCTGTTGCAAGCACTAAGCAAATATGGTGGCTAACATACGCAAATAAGAGCGAGAAGAGAAGCAACGCAACAGTCGTGAAACTAGAAGTGAACAAGAAGTGATCCTGAAACTACTTACGCCCAATCATAACACAAAGACCGTGTTCCCTTCCCGGACACCGCCGAAAAGAAACCATCACGGCTACACATGCGGTTGATGCATTTTAAATAAGTCAAGTGCCAAGTTCTCTACAACCGGACATTAACAAATTCCCCTCTACCACATAACCGCGGGCACGGCTTTCAAAGTTTATACCCTGCAGGGGTGTCCCAACTTAGCCCATCACAAGCTCTCACGATCAATGAAGGATATTCCTTCTCCCGGAACAACCCGGTCAGACTCGGAATTCCGGTTACAAGACGTTTCGACAATGGTAAAACAAGACCAGCAAGACCACCCGACTGTGCCGACAAATCCCGATAGGAGCTGCACATACCTCGCTCTCAGAGCACACCGAATGAGACATCCTACGAGTAAAACCAAACCTCAAGTTTCCCCGAGGTGGCCCCGCAGTCTACTCGGTTCGGACCAACACTCAGAGGAGCATTGGCCCCGGGGGTTAAATAAAGATGACCCTCGGGCTCCGGAAACCCAAGGGAAAAAGGCTTAGGTTGTTAGGCAAATGTAAAACCAAGGTTGGGCCTTGCTGAAGGAGTTTTATTCAAAGTGAACTGTCAAGGGGGTCGCATAACCCCAACCGCGTAAGGAACGCAAAATCAAGGAACATAACACCGGTATGACGGAAACTAGGGTAGCAACAGTGGAACAAAACACCAGGCATAAAGCCGAGTCTTCCACCCTTTACCAAGTATATAGATGCTTTAATTAAATAAGAGATATTATGATATCCCAACATAAACATGTCCCAACATGGAGCAATCTTCAACGTCACCTGCAACTAACAACGCTATAAGAGGGGCTGAGCAAAGCGGTAACATAGCCAAACAATGGTTTGCTAGGAAGGTGGGTTAGAGGCTTGACGTGGCAATATGGGAGGCATGGTAAACAAGTGGTAGGTAGCATGACATAGCGATAGAGCGAACAACTAGCAAGCAAAGATAGAAGTGATATCCAGGGTAATGGTCATCTTGCTTGAGATCCCGCAAGGAAGAAGAACGAGTCCATGAAGAAGACAAGCGGGCGTAGTCGAACGAGTCCTCACATCTCTGGAACGAAACCGAAGCTAACGAGAGAAGCAAACCAGAAAGAAGCAATCAACATGGTAAACAACCATCACAGAAATATGGCATGATGCACAATCAAGTATGATACATGTCCATTTTAAAGAGCACGGCATGGCAAAGTGCAACACACAACACTACAAATTAAGTGGATCTCTATATGCAACGGGTTGCATATTGACGAAACACCACATTCACGTTATTTAGTTTGCTCCCATTTAGGTACTCAACAAAATTAAATGTTGTTCACCATGGCGAGAGGTAAAGCATAATAAAACTACCTATCTAGGCAATTTAAATGGGGCCGGATATAACAAACAATAAATCCGCAAAATCCCCATGTGCATATTTTGGTTATGGCACTGTTCTTCCCTAAACCATATTTTATTGTAGTTAAACATGCAAACTAAAACCACCATGTTAATATATTTATTTTTCTACCCCATTTACATATAAAGTTTATTAAATTCGGAGCTACGGTGAAATTGTTATGAAATAAATCATTTTAACATGGCATATGCAAATTTAATCAAACAGCAAGTTTAATCATCAAATCATGGATGAAAGTTGGATATTATGAAACTAGACAAAATTCTAAGCATCTTTCATATATGAAGTTTTTACATATGATGCATGATTATCGAGTTTTTATATGCATGAAGAGCAAGGAGTTTTCTGCAATTCGGTAAATCCTGGGATAATTGCTAAAACATCCAGAATTGAAAAAAAATGATGCGGGCTGAAACTGGAGGCTGGGGGAGTTGCTCACATTGGGCCAAGCCCAGCTGGTGGGGAGGAGGTCGGGCAGGTGGGGGAGGAGGTCAACGCGGCGGCGCGGTCCACGCGAGCGACAGGGGCACGGTCGAGACGAAGCAGAGGCTGGGCGCGGTCAACGCGAGCGGAACTGGAAGCAGGCGAGGCAGCACTGCTTGGACTCCGGCAGCGTAGCGGCGACCTGGAGGCAAGGACGAGACCGGGGCGCAGGGACTCGCCGGATCTGACGGAGACAGCGACGAACGGAGCAGGGCCGCGGGCGGAACTTGGCGTGCATGGCGTCGGCAGGAGGAGCCCATCCATGGCGCTGCTCATGCGTACCTGAGAGAGAGAGAGAGGTACATGAGAGAGAATGAAATCGGGAGAGGTGGGAGAAGAAGACAGAGAGGAGGAGCAGAGGTCCTGGAGGCCGGCGTGGCGGGGTCGTCGGAGGGCGCGGCCTGCAGGGTCAGCGAGGTACAGCATCGGCAAGGTTGGACGGCTGTGGGGTGGCTGCGGCTCGGGAATTAGGAGCTCGGGCTCCTGGCTTGCGGTCGATGGCGGGAGGCGGCATGGATGCAGATCAACAGCGGCTGGTCTCGAAGAAGCGGGGCGACGGCCATGTTGTCGAGGCAGAGCTCCTGTTGCACGAACAGAGAGAGGGATGAGGCTTCGAGAAAGAAAAGAGGAACCAAGAGAAGGACGAGAACCGTAGGAGGAAGGAGACGTCTCCGGCGAGCTGGCAGGTGACGCGCGGGACGATTGCGGTGGATGGATCGGGAGGAGGTTGTGGCTGGCTGCGTGCGGGTGGAATTTGGGCGGCGATGAGTGGTTGGTCCGGTTGGAAAATCGAGGGAGGATTTTGGATCGGAAGGGGATCCCGGGGTGGAAGAGGAGCGGCGGCAGGGAGGGACAAACCTCCTAGGTTTTAGCGTTTTGGTCAGATTTGGTTAGGGGGTGGTCTATATATATGAAAAAGGGGGATAGTTTGGATCATCCGATTAAAATCGGACAATCCAAGGTAAAAAGGTTAAGAGATATCAAATAATAAACCGGAGATATTAGAGGGGTGTTTGGAGATAATCCGGACCCAACGGTAACAATAGTCCAGTTCGGGTTCAGGGAAATTTCGGACATGGGCGAGGGATCGATACACTATGCAAAGAGGGACTTCGGTTTAAGCAAGAGGGAAAACGAAGAACAAGGTTGGTCTCGGAATGGTCACGAAAGCAAGGGGAACGCGGCAACTACGAGCGGATGCAAGTTTTGAAAAAAAAATGATGACAACGGAGTGACGATGCAATGCAGATGATGACATGATGAAAGCAACAAACAAATAAATAACAGAGCTGACACGCAAAACATGGAAGGCATCTGGAGCACCGGTCTCGAGCGTCACAACACTCCTCCACTTACAAGAGATCTCGTCCCGAGATCTAGGGATGGCACCGGAGAGAAGCGGAAGAGGAATAGGTAAAACAAAGTTGCTTCTTTGACAAACAAGTGAAACCATGAACCTCGAGAGGTTTAACAACTTGAAAGAAAGAATGCAATGGAGATGAATGAGATTGCAAAACACTCCGTTAGAAAAGAGGAACAAGGAACATTATGAGAACCTTGTGGGTTGAAAGACATGAAACAAGAGCTTAATGGACCAAAGAGAATATGCCACCACACCAGTATAATGAGATAGCCAAGGAACAAGAATGACAGATTTGGACGGCACTCTGGTTGAGAAGAGAGGCAAGACTTGATTAGATGAAAAGAACTTGAAAAGAAAACACAACACACCGGTTAAATGGATAAGCAAGGAAAGAACACGATCTTCACAATTCGAGATGATGAGCGAAGAGAGCAACATCACAATGCCTCCGGAAGAAAGAATAGAAAGTAGATCATTGGAATAACAGAATGGAGAATAATATGCCAACTTCTGCCACAAATGAGCTTGGAAAGCACCCTTCCAAGAAGGTTATAACGGAGTTGTTGGAAAACCAACAACGAAACGAGTAAGCTTGTAGTGGGCTTATGGAAAACTTCTCAAAATTATGAGGTGAAATTCTGCCACTAACGGAAACAATAGATTGGATTGATATGAACAAGGAGACGAGAAACTTATTTCACCGGGAGGATAAATGAAGAACTTGGGTCATTTATAAGCACCATAAATAGCAACAATCCTTAGGGAAGGCTTTAGGTGAAATATACCCCAAGATAACTCCAACAAAGAGATTGATTGGTTGACAAGATCTCTTGAGCGAAGAGAAAATGATGGATTTAAATATGTCACTCTTGAAAACTTGTGAATCATGAAACACGAAGGTAAATTATCAACAATGACATAACACCACCTCAAAAGATGAGATAGGAAGGGGCGCACTTGAAATGCAAGACGAGGAATACTTGAACTCCTCAAAACAAAACATGTGTTGAGCACCATGTTTAATTCTGCGTATAGCTCGGCGGATCATAACTTCGAGAGAAATCTTGAAGAACGATTGAAGAATGAAAAGAATCCTTGACGAACCGCCATGTAGATCCTCCATGAAAAACTCAGGTAATAAAAGGATGATAAAAAGAAAGAGAAGTTGAAAACACAAGGTGAAGCCTTGCGATGATTTAGATGGAGCTTCACGGCGAGATAATGCGGAAAACTTGGAACTCCGTAAAAGAAAAGATGAAGCATCTCGAACCGAGAAAAATGACATGATGAACCACTCTGGAAAGAAGAAACTAGATCACTTCGATGAAACAATAATAAGAATTATGTTATGCGTATCCTTCACCAATTTAAATTGATGACAAGCAACGGATTTGGCATACTACTTATTCTCGTAGAAAGGATTAAGAGAGATATAGCGTAAACTTGGGAAGGTCTTGATGGAACCAGCGGTAGGATTTGGAAACAACGAATGAATGAATTGATATGAAAACAAAGGAATGGGAATCTTGAACGAACCACCGTAAGAATTGAAAACGAACGTAGCCAAGGGACGAATCACCGGGAGGAATTAGAAAATGATGAGGATACTTGAGTGAATTAGATACAAGAGAATGAAGAGATCATGAGTTGATTAGAGGATATTTGATCGATGCACCGGTAAGATTTGGAGAACGAGAGCTGAAAGCTGGAATGAATAATTCTGAGATGATGGGCTCCGGAGAATCAAAATGAAAAGACTCCTGAATTGCTCCGGATGGGTGAAAAGAATTCTCACAATCGAAATCAATTATTAGAGGATGGCATGAAGCTAGAATCATGAATCTTCAAGAGAACAGAACAAGACTTTAGGAGAAATATCTTCGTTGGTCTTCAAATGTTGAGAATGAGACAAGAGACACCACCATGAATTGTTGAGATACTCCGGGAGAATGAAAAAACAAAGAGGTTGAGCCAACAATGAAAAATACTTTGAAATCGACCTTGGGAAACATCTGACTGATGAAATTCATTCTTGCGTCAAAAGTTGAAATGAATTTGAGAATAATTCCGGAAAAATTAGAAGAGTCGGGTAAGATCCTGGAAAAAGACTTGTGGGTTAGGGCCCACTCAAAAGATACACCGTTGAAGGATTGCTTAGGAAGAGATAATGCACCGGTTGATTTGAACGTCTTGAACAAGGTAACAACCTCGAAATAGCTTGGAAGGAATAAGAATGGAAACTTGAATCTTTTGGGATATCTTCAGCACTCCAGATAACATGAATAGCAAGAGGTGGATGATTAAGAGATGCACCGACATAAGAAAGCACTTGAAACAAAAGGAATATGATCAACACCGAAAGCTTGAATTGGATTCACCGGAGAAGAAAAGAGAATGATGAACTTGAAGCTCCGTTAGTATCTTCATGGGAAATCACCGGATAAGAACATTGAGAGAAAAGAATGAAGAGACTTCTCACAAATAAAAAGATACATGATTTAGATATCTGAGTCCTTGAAGAAAAAGGGTGGGAGGGCGGGAAAACAAAGGCAACTTGGGCAGATGGAATGGATACCATTGAGAAAACTTAGAATTGATCTTGCGAATGGGAAAAAAGATAGTATAAGCCTGGACAGAAGCACGCCTGTTAGAAAAGAATTGACATGACAGTATCGATGATCGAAAGGATTAGCACTCCCATAGAAATATGAGAACACCACTTAGAAAAGGTATGGAATCAACACTTGACTTCAAAGCAACTCGAATACCACACTACAAAACAAAACCAAGGATTGGCTTAGGAAATAAGCCGGAACAAATACATATGATAGAGATTTACCCAATCCCACATCCTGCATTTGTCAGAAAGATATTCTAGGAGCTACTTGAATTCCCACCTATAAACTCCCGAAGCTTTCTGGTTATGCAATCTGGTGTTGGGGATACAGGGGAAGCACAATATCTCACTCAAACTAACAATCCCTACATCCAGCTGTATCCATCCGTCAACACATAACCAAGAAAACTCCGGAAATCATGTACCTCAACCTTCGAAAAGCATCCGTTATACGAGCTATGGCAATGCTCCCGAACTCCCGCCCTAGTACTGGGTGGCGTCAAGGTTATCTCACCAACTCTGCATAAAAGAGATTTTCGATGTCAGCGAAACTCAAGTATTCCAGAATTGCAACGATAAAATTGTGACGACAACACCTCGGAGCTCAACTCCCTGGGACACTGCCACAACCCCTAAATGTCAGGAGGCACCAAGAACAATGTTCTCGTCACAAGAATATCGGAACGATCCCAAGATACCCGCGTGATCCTAAAAAAATTTAGTGAAATTTGAGAAGAGGAAAGTCAAAACATCTACGTCAGGAGACCTGACCAGAGCGACGAAGGGCTGAGGGGTAAAAAGAATTCTACTCTCCAATATATATAATCCTAAGACTCAAAACATTTTGTTCTAGACTCAACAACGCCAGCGATTCGATCAAGCAGGGGCTCCTAAGTCGGGGATGGCTCTGATTACCAACTTATAACACCCACGGTGCGGCTATATCTCCCACGTGTCGAGGCATGACTTAGAGGCATAACAGCATGGTGGTTTTGTCGCAAGAAGGGTCATCTTCACACAATCCCATGTAATGAACAAGAATGGGATAAAGAGTTGGCTTACAACCGCCACTTCACACAATACATTAATTAAACATACATCAATCAGAGTACACACATAGACTGACTACGGTCAAATCCAAAAGAAAAGAAGATAACCCCAAATGCTAGATCCCTGATCGTCCCAACTAGGCTCCACTACTGATCATCAGGAAACGAAACATAGTTAGGACCAAGGTCCTCGTCGAACTCCCACTTGAGTTCGGTAGCATCACCTGCACTGGCATCATCGGCACCTGCAGCTGTTGTGATAGTATCTGGTGAGTCACGAGGACTCAGCAATCTCAAAACCCGCGAGATCAAGACTATTTAAGCTTATGGGTAGGAATTGGTAATGAGGTGGAGCTGCAGCAAGCACTAAGCAATATGGTGGCTAACATACGCAAATAAGAGCGAGAAGAGAAGCAACGCAACGATCGTGAAACTAGAAGTGATCAAGAAGTGATCCTGAAACTACTTACGCCCAATCATAACATAAAGACCGTGTTCCCTTCCCGGACTCCGCCGAAAAGAAACCATCACGGCTACACACACGGTTGATGCATTTTAATTAAGTCAAGTGTCAAGTTCTCTACAACCGGACATTAACAAATTCCCATCTGCCACATAACCGCGGGCACGGCTTTCGAAAGTTTATACCCTGCAGGGATGTCCCAACTTAGCCCATCACAAGCTCTCATGATCAACGAAGGATATTCCTTCTCCCGGAACAACCCGATCAGACTCGGAATCCTGGTAACAAGACGTTTCGACAGTGGTAAAACAAGACCAGCAAGACCACCCGACTGTGCCGACAAATCCTGATAGGAGCTGCACATATCTCGTTCTTAAGGCACACCGGATGAGACATCCTACGAGTAAAACCAAACCTCAAGTTTCCCCGAGGTGGCCCCGCGGTGTACTCGGTTCGGACCAACACTCAGAGGAGCACTGGCCCGGGCGGGTTAAATAAAGATGACCCTCGGGCTCCGGAAACACAAGGGAAAAAGGCTTAGGTTGTTAGGCAAATGTAAAACCAAGGTTGGGCCTTGCTAGAGGAGTTTTATTCAAAGCGAACTGTCAAGGGGGTCCCATAACCCCAACCGCATAAGGAACGCAAAATCAAGGAACATAACACCGGTATGACGGAAACTCGGGCGGCAAGAGTGGAACAAAACACCAGGCATAAGGCCGGGTCTTCCACCCTTTACCAAGTATATAGATGCATTAATTAAATAAGAGATATTATGATATCCCAACATAAACATGTTCCAACATGGAGCAATCTTCAACTTCACCTGCAACTAACAACGCTATAAGAGGGGCTGAGCAAAGCGGTAACATAGCCAAACAACGGTTTGCTAGGAAGGTGGGTTAGAGGCTTGACATGGCAATATGGGAGGCATGGTAAACAAGTGGTAGGTAGCGCGACATAGCGATAGAGCGAACAACTAGCAAGCAAAGACAGAAGTGATATCGAGGGGAATGGTCATCTTGCCTGAGATCCCGCAAGGAAGAAGAACGAGTCCATGAAGAAGACAAGTGGACGTAGTCGAACGAGTCCTCACATCTCCAGAACGAAACCGAAGCTAACGAGAGAAGAAAACCGGAAAGAAGCAATCAACATGGTAAACAACCATCACATAAATATGGCATGATGCACAATCAAGTAGGATGCATGTCCATTTTAAAGAGCATGGCATGGCAAAGTGCAACACACAACACTACAAATTAAGTGGGTTTAGTTTGCTCCCGTTTAGGTACTCAACAAAATTAAATGTTGTTAACCATGGTGAGAGGTGAAGCATAATAAAACTACCTATCTAGGCAATTTAAATGGGGCCGGATATAACAAACAACAAATCCGGAAAATCTCCATGTGCATATTTTGGTTATGGTACTGTTCTGCCCTAAACCATATTTTATTATTGTTAAACATGCAAACTAAAACCACCATGTTAATCTATGCATTTTTCTACCCTATTCACATATACATTTATTAAATTCGGAGCTACGGTTAAATAGTTCTGAAATAAATCATTTTAACATGGCATTTATGCAAATTTAATCAAACAACAAGTTTAATCATTTAAAACATGGATGAAAGTTGGATATTATGAAACTACACAAAATTCTAAGCATATTTCATATATGAAGTTTTTACATATGATGCATGATTGTTGAGATTTTTATATGCATGAAGAGCAAGGGGTTTTCTGCAAATCGGTAAATCCTGGGATAATTGCTAAAATGTCCAGAACTGAAAAAACACGATGCGGGCTGAAACTGGAGGCTGGGGGAGTTTCTCACATTGGGCCAAGCCCAGCTGGTGGGGAGGAGGTTGGGCAGGTGGGGGAGGAGGTCGGGCAGGTGGGGGAGGAGGTCAACGTGGCGGCGCGGTCCACGCGAGCGACAGGGGCACGGTCGAGACGAAGCAGAGGCTGGGCGCGGTCAACGCGAGCGGAACTGGAAGGAGGCGAGGCAGCGCTGCTTGGTCTCCGGCGGCGTAGCGGCGACCTGGAGGCAGGGACGAGACCGGGGCGCAGGGACTCGCCGGATCTGACGGAGACAGCAACGAACGGAGCAGGGCCGAGGGCGGAACTTGGCGTCGGCTGGAGAAGCCCATCCATGGCACTGCTCATGTGTACCTGAGAGAGAGAGAGAGAGAGAGAGAGAGAGAGAGAGAGAGAGAGAGAGAGAGAGGTACATGAGAGAGAACGAAATCGGGAGAGGGAGGAGAAGAAGACAGATAGGAGGAGCAGAGGTCCTGGAGGCCGGCGTGGCAGGGTCGTCGGAGGGTGCGGCCTGTAGGGTCGGCAAGGTACAGCAGCGGCGAGGTTGGACGGCTGCGGGGTGGCTACGGCTCGGGAAGGAGGAGCTCGGGCTCCTGGCTTGCGGTCCACGGCAGGAGGCGGCATGGATGCAGATTAACGGCGGCCGGTCTCAGAGAAGCGGGGCGACGGCCATGGTGTCGAGGCAGAGCTTCTGTTGCACGAACAGAGAGAGGGATGAGGCTTCGAGAGTGAAAAGAGGAACCAAGGGAAGGAGGAGAACTATGGGAGGAAGGAGACATCTACGGTGAGCTGGCAGGTGACGTGCGGGACGACGGCGGAGGATGGATCGGGAGGAGGTTGTGGCTGGCTGCGTGCGGGTGGAATTTGGGTGGCGACGAGTGGTTGGTCCGGTTGGAAAATCGAGGGAGGATTTTGGATCGGAAGGGGATCCCGAGGTGGAAGAGGAGCGGCGGTGGGGAGGTACAAACCTCCTAGGTTTTAGGGTTTTGGTCAGATTTGGTTAGGAGTTGGTCTATATATATGAAAAAGGGGGATAGTTCGGATCATCCGATTAAAATCGGACGGTCCGAGGTAAAAAGGTTAAGAGAGATCAAATAATAAACCGGAGATATTAGAGGGATGTTTGGAGAGAATCCGGACCCAGCCGTAATGATAGTCCAGTTCGAGTTTGGGGGAATTTCGGACACGGGCGAGGGGTCGATGCACTGTGCAAAGAGGGACTTCGGTTTAAGCAAGAGGGAAAATGAAGAACAAGGTTGGTCTCGGAACAGTCACCAAAGCAAGGGGGAACGCGACAACTACGAGGGGATGCAAGTTTTGAAAAAAATTACGACAACGGAGTGCCGATGCGATGCAGATGATGACATGATGAATGCAACAAACAAATAAATAATAGAGCTGACACGCAAAACATGGAAGGCATCTGGAGCGCCGATCTCGGGCGTCACAACCTTTTATTGATCAAATGCTAGAAACATTATCCAAACATACACATTTTTGCTTTCTAGATGGTTATTCTGGTTTCTCTCAAATACCTATGTCAAAAGAGGATCAAGAAAAGACCACCTTTACTTGTCCTTTCGATACCTTTGCTTATAGATGTATGCCTTTTGGTTTATGTAATGCACCTGCTACCTTTCAAAGATGCATGATGGCTATATTCATTGATTTTTTTGAAAAGATTGTTGAGGTTTTCATGGATTATTTCTCCGTATATGGATCTTCTTTTGATGATTGCTTGAGCAACCTTGATCGAGTTTTGCGGAGATGTGAAGAACCTAATCTTGTCTTGAATTGGGAGAAGTGCCACTTTATGGTTAATGAAGGTATTGTCTTGGGGCATAAAATTTCTGAAAGAGGTATTGAAGTTGATAAAGCTAAAGTTGATGCTATTGAAAAGATGTCGTGTCCCAAGGACATTAAAGGTATAAGAAGTTTCCTTGGTCATGCCAGTTTTTATAGGAGGTTCATTAAGGACTTCTCTAAAATTTCTAGGCCTCTGACTAATCTCTTACAAAAAGATGTTCCTTTTGTCTTTGATGATGATTGTGTAGAAGCATTTGAAATACTTAAGAAAGTCTTGATTTCTGCACCTATTGTTCAGCCACCTGATTGGAATTTACCCTTTGAAATTATGTGTGATGCTAGTGATTATGCTGTAGGTGTTGTTCTAGGACAAAGAGTTGATAAGAAATTAAATGTTATCCAACATGCTAGTAAAACTCTAGAGAGTGCCCAGAGAAATTATGCTACTACTGAAAAAGAATTTTTAGCAGTTGTATTTGCTTGTGATAAGTTCAGACCTTATATTGTTGATTCTAAAGTAACAGTTCACACTGATCATGCTGCTATTAAATATCTTATGGAAAAGAAAAATGCTTAACCTAGACTTATTAGATGGGTTCTCTTGCTACAAGAATTTGATTTGCATATTATTGATAGAAAGGGAGCTGAGAACCCCGTTGCAGACAACTTGTCTAGGTTAGAGAATGTTCTTGATGACCCACTACCTATTGATGATAGATTTCCTGATGAACAATTAGCTGTCATAAATGCTTTTCGTACTACTCCATGGTATGCTGATTATGCTAATTATATTGTTGCTAAATTTATACCACCTTGTTTCACATACCAGCAAAAGAAAAAGTTTTTCTATGATTTAAGATATTACTTCTGGGATGACCCACACCTTTATAAAGGAGTAGATGGTGTCATTAGACGTTGTGTACCTGAGCATGAACAGGAACATATCCTACGCAAGTGTCACTCCGAGGCTTATGGAGGACACCACGCTGGAGATAGAACTGTACATAAGGTATTGCAATCTGGTTTTTATTGGCCTACTCTCTTCAAGGATGCCCGTAAGTTTGTCTTGTCTTGTGATGAATGTCAAAGAATTGGCAATATTAGCATATGTCAAGAAATGCCTATGAACTATTCACTTGTTATTGAATCATTTGATGTCTGGGGCTTTGATTATATGGGACCGTTTCCTTCCTCTAATGGGTATACACATATTTTAGTTGCTGTTGATTACGTTACTAAGTGGGTGGAAGCTATTCCAACTAGTAGTGCTGATCATAACACCTCTATTAAGATGCTTAAAGAAGTTAATTTTTCTGAGGTTTGGAGTCCCTAGATACTTAATGACTAATGGTGGTTCACATTTTATTCTTGGTGCTTTTCGTAAAATGCTTGCTAAGTATGATGTCAATCATAGAATTGCATCTCCATACCACCCATAGTTTAGTGGTCAAGTAGAACTGAGTAATAGAGAGATCGAATTAATTTTGCAAAAGACTGTTAATAGATCTATAAAAAATTGGTCTAAGAAACTTGATGATGCATTATGGGCCTATAGAACTACATATAAAATCCCTATGGGTATGTCTCCGTACAAAATGGTTTATGGAAAAGCATGTCACTTACCTCTCAAACTAGAACATAAGGCATATTGGGCCATTAAAGAGCTCAATTATGATTTCAAACTTGCCGGTGAGAAGAGGTTATTTGACATTAGCTCGCTTGATGAATGGAGAACCCAGGCCTATGAGAATGCCAAACTATTTAAGGAAAAAGGATACAAAAGCGTGAGTTTAATGTAGGTGACTATGTTTTGCTATTCAACTCTCATTTAAGAATTTTTGCAGGAAAACTCCTCTCTAAATGCGAAGGTCCTTACGTTATTGAGGAGGTCTATCGCTCCGGTGCCATAAAAATCAACAACTTCGAAGGCACAAATCCGAAGGTGGTGAACGTTCAAATAATTAAACATTATATCTCAGGTAATCCTATAAATGTTGAAACTAATGCTATTGACACCATGACCCCGGAGGAGTACATAAGGCACAATTATCGTCGTCATCACCATCCTCTTCACCTCCGAAGAAGGGGACATAAACACATGGGTATGGGCACTCCCCTTGGCAACTGCCAAGCTTGGGGGAGTTGCCCCAGTATCGTATGACCATCAGACTCTTATCTTTACCGTTTTTCTTAGTTCGATCCTTTTAGTAATATCTTGATCTAGTAGAATAAAGTTTTAACATGATTTAGTTTCGAGTTTTGAGTCTATGAGCTATATATATAATAAAGATTAGTTTTGAGTCAAGGGCTTGATTATCTTGCTATGATCGTGAGGGAATAAAAGAAAAAGAAAGAATAAAAATAAATAAAGAGATCATATTGATCTTATGGAGAGTAATGACTTCACATATAAAGAGTATGATGAATAAAAGTTGTTGAGAGTTGACAAGCATAGTTTTGGTCATCGTTGCAATTAATAGGAAGTAATAAAGAAAGAGAGGTTTTCACATATAAATATACTATCTTGGACATCTTTTATGATTGTGAGCACTCGTTAAAATATGACATGCTAAAGAGTTGATGTTGGACAAGGAAGACAACGTAATGGGTTATGTTTTCTTATATCTGAAATAAAGTATATTGTCATGGATCACCCAACATGTTGAGCTTGCCTTTCCCCCTCATGCTAGCCAAATTCCTTGCACCAAGTAGAGATACTAATTGTGCTTCAGAATATCCTTAAACCCAGTTTTGCCGTGAGAGTCCACCATATCTACCTATGGATTGAGTAAGATCCTTCAAGTAAGTTGTCATTGTTGCATGCAATAAAAATTGCTCTCTAAATATGTATGATTTATTAGTGTGGAGAAAATAAGCTTTATACGATCTTGTGATGTGGAAGAAATAAAAGCGATGGATTGCATAATAAAGGTCCATATCACAAGTGGCAATATAAAGTGACGTTCTTTTGCATTAAGATTTTGTGCATCCAACCATGAAAGCACATGACAACCTCTGCTTCCCTGTGCGAAGGGCCTATCTTTTACCTTTGTCTTATACCTTATGGAAGAGTCATGGTGATCTTCACCTTTTCCTTTTTATGTTTTATCCTTTGGCAAGCACGTTGTGTTGGAAAGATCCTGATATATATATATATATATATATATATATATATATATATATATATATATATATATATCCAATTGGATGTAAGTTAGCATGAACTATTATTGTTGACATTACCCTTGAGGTAAAAGGTTGGAAGGCAACACTATAAGCCCCTATCTTCCTCTGTGTCCGATTAAAACTCCATACCCACAAGTATTGCATGAGTGTTAGCAATTGTCAAAGACTAAATGATAGTTGAGTATGTGGGCTTGCTAAAAAGCTCTTATGATAACTCTTTCCGATGTTCTGATAAATTGCATTGCTTCAATGACCGAGATTATAGTTTGTTGGATTTCAATGAAGTTTCTGATTCATATTTTACATTGTGAATAGATTATTACTTGAGCATAAGAAATCATATGACAATATTTATATATGTTGCTGTTATAAGAATGATCATGATGCCCTCATGTCTGTATTATATTTTATCGACACCTCTATCTCTAAACATGTGGACATATTTTTCGTTATCGACTTCCGCTTGAGGACAAGCAAGGTCTAAGCTTGGGTGAGTTGATACGTCCATTTTGCATCATGCTTTTATATCCATATTTATTGCATTATGGGCTGTTATTACACATTATGTCACAATACTTATGCCTATTCTCTCTTATTTTACAAGGTTTACACGGAGCTAGAATTCTGGGCTGGAAAAGGAGCAAATATTAGAGACCTATTCTGCAGAAATCCAAAAGTCCTGAAACTTCACGGAGGCACGTTTTGGAATATATAAAAAATACTGGCGAAAGAATTACCCAGAGGGGGCCCACACCCTGGCCACGAGGGTGGGGGCGCGCCCTACCCCCCTGGGCACGCCCCCTGTCTCGTGGTCCCCATGGCAGGCCTCCGGTGCCCATTTTCTTCTATATGAAGTCTTTCGTCCGAGAAAAAATAAGAAGGAAACTTTCGGGACGAAACACCGCCGCCACAAGGTGGAACCTTTACGGAACCAATCTAGGGCTCCGGCAGAGCTGTTTTGCCGGGGAAACATCCCTCCGGGAAGGGGAAATCATCACCATCGATCCTCTCAGCGGGAGGGGGTCAATCTCCATCAACATCTTCACTAGCACCATCTCCTCTCAAACCCTAGTTCATCTCTTGTATCCATTCTTTGTCTCAAAACCTCATATTGGTACCTGTGGGTTGCTAGTAGCGTTTATAACTCCTTGTAGTTGATGCTAGTTGGTTTATTTGGTGGAAGATCATATGTTCAAATCCTTTATGCATATTAATACCCCTCTGATTATGAAAATGAATATGATTTGTGAGTAGTTATGTTTGTTCCTGAGGACATCGGAGAAATCTTGCTATCAGTAGTCATGTGAATTTGGTATTCGTTCGATATTTTGATGAGATGCATGTTGTCTCTCCTCTAGTGGTGTTATGTGAACGTCGACTACATGACACTTCACCATTATTTGGGCCTAGAGGAAGGCATTGGGAAGTAATAAGTAGATAATGGGTTGCTAGAGTGATAGAAGCTTAAACCCTAGTTTTTGTGTTGCTTCGTAAGGGGCTGATTTGGATCCACATGTTTCATGCTATGGTTAGGTTTACCTTAATACTTCTTTTGTAGTTGCGGATGCTTGAAATAGGGGTTAATCATAAGTGGGATGCTTGTCCAAGGAAGGGCGGCACACAAGCACCGGTCCACCCACATATCAAATTATCAAAGTAACGAACACGAATCATATGAGCGTGATGAAAACTAGCTTGACGATAATTCCCATGTGTCCTCGGGAGCATTTTCCTTCATATAAGAGTTTGTCCAGGCTTGTCCTTTGCTACAAAAAGGATTGGGCCATCTTGCTGCACCCTAGTTACTTTCTTTACTTGTCACCCGTTACAAATTACCTTATCACAAAACTATCTGTTACCGATAATTTCAGTGCTTGCAGACAATACCTTACTGAAAACCGCTTGTCATTTCCTTCTGCTCCTCGTTGGGTTCGACACTCTTACTTATCGAAAGGACTATGATAGATCCCCTATACTTGTGGGTCATCACCAGGAGCCGTGTGGCCTCCAGTAAAGGCACCAAAAAACTCGTGGCACGGGTCCGACCAGGAGGATATGGAATCTACTGGTAGGTGCATCAACCAAGACCTGACGTTGGGTTTGAGTACCAACGGGAAGTAGTTGGCGAGCACCTTGCCGTCCCGAGCCCCAGCATCTTGTATGGCAATGGTGTAAACGTTCAGGAACTCGGACGGATGAGTCTTGCCGTCGTACTTCTCCGGGACCTCCAATTTGAACATGCGGGTAGTGGGCCACTAGAACCGCCGCACATCAGGGGTAAAAGCTGGACAACCTACCTCGTAAGGCAAGTCACCAGAATCCCCCGGCACAGGCCTGTATGCAGTGGGCCCTGCATTCCTATCAGATTAATGGCGTGCTTCCTGTCGCCGCTCGATGGTAGTTCGAGCGTCCTCTTTAACCCGCTCCCGAAGAACTTGCCGTTGGCCGCGACGAGCTCGTGGATCGGACGACGCCGTGGATCCATCATCACGGGCATCGACCCACCGAGCTGGCGCCCATTGCCGTCATGGTGGAGGGGAGTGCATCGTGGTTGCGGCGCCTCCGACCCTTCCGCCGTCGGCACGCGCCGGCTTAGTGGACCGACGCCGCGAAGTGCCCGCCTCCTGGTATCGATCTTTGTTGGCATGGCCAATAAGGCTCTGAATAGCAGCCCTCCACTCTTCTTGCTTCTCCGTAGCAGGAGGGAAGTCGAGGAGTAGCTGTGCTCACGTGGGTGGCAGCGACAAGCACGAGGAACGGGAGGTTCTCGGACTTCTAACCATGTTAGAAGGAGCGCCATCACGGTTCCATGGCCGTGCGCCGTCTTCACCAGGATCTTGGCATGCATGTCGGCCCTGCACATCTCGAGAATGATGCAGAGGGCTCTTCCCGCGGTGGCGCCCGGGGTCACCAACGTCGCGGTGCTGCTCGTCGCGCACGACCTGGGAGGACCGCGGCGCAGGCGCCGGCGGGGGTGTCTTGGAGGTCGCCGCGTGATGCGTCTCCAACGTATCTATAATTTATGAAGTATTCATGCTATTATATTATCCATATTAGATTTTTTATATGCATTTATATGCTATTTTATATGATTTTTGGGACTAACCTATTAACCTAGAGCCCAGTGCCAGTTTCTGTTTTTTCCTTGTTTTCGACTTTTACGGAAAAGGAATACCAAACGGAGTCCAATTGACGTGCCAATTTTTGTTTATTTTTTATGGACCAAAAGAAGCCCCTGGAGCAAAAGTGTTGGGCCAGAAGAGTCCCGGGCTGTCCATGAGGGTGGGGGGCACGCCCACCCCCCTGGGCGTGGGCCCCTGCCTCGTGGACGACTCGGAGACCCCCCAGACGTGAAACCAACGCCAAAAATTCCTATAAATACAGAAACCCCCAGAAAATAACCTAGATCGGAAGTTCCGCCGCCGCAAGCCTCTGTAGCCACGAGAAATCAGTCTAGGCCCTCTCTGGCACCCTGCCGGAGGGGGCCATCATCACCGGAGGCCATGGAGGAGGAAGAACAAGGGGGAGAACCTCTCCTCTCTCTCGGTGGCGCTGGAGTGCCATCGGGAGGGGAATCATCACCGCGGTGATCGTCTTCATCAACATCACCACCATCATCACCATCCTCATCTCTTTTATGCAGTCCACTCTCCCGCACCCCGCTGTAATCCCTACTTGAACATGGTGCTTTATGCTACATATTATGATCCAATGATGTGTCGCCATCCTATGATGTTTTGAGTAGATATCCTTTGTCTTTGGGTTGATTGATGATCTAGATTGGTACGAGTTGTATGTTTTATTTTGGTGTTGTCCTATGGTGCCCTCCGTGTCACGCAAGCATGAGGGATTCCCGCTGTAGGGTGTTGCAATACGTTCATGATTCGCTTATAGTGGGTTGGTGAGTGACTGAAACACAAACCCGAGTAAGGGGGTTGTTGCATATGGGAATAAAGAGGACTTGATGCTTTAATACTATGGTTGGGTTTTACCTTAATGATCTTTAGTAGTTGCCGATGCTTGCTAGAGTTCCAATCATAAGTGCATATGATCCAAGTAAAGAAAGTATGTTAGCTTATGCCTCTCCCTCATATGAAATTGCAATGACGACTACCGGTCTTGTTAACAATTTCCTAGGACAATTCCACACACCGATCCACCATTATTCCACACTCGCTATTTATAATATTTAGTAATATATTCTAACTTTATGATAACAACACCTACTTTTATATTTTAGCTCTCCGATATCATGCAAAGTTATCCTCTTCATACCCACAACGTAGTTTTATTTCTCGTTTCTAGTTGGAAGCAAACATTCGGTATACGTAGAGTCGTATCAGCGGCAGATAGGGCTTGAGAGAATATTGATCTTAACTTTAGCTCCTTGTGGGTTCGACACTCCATACTTATCACTTCCACCTTTGGAAATTGCTACGATGATTCCCTTCACTTGGGGATTATCACCGCACTGCCTGTAGGCAGCACGGCTCCGTCCTTGGACCCAGCAGCGTGCCGCTCGTCATCGCGGGCACGAACGATGCCGCTTGCCTGGCTTTGGTTGCCAGAATGTCGTGGATGCTCGTGATCCACACCTCCGCGACCACTCCGTCGGCTGCCCATGCTGGCACGGGCGGATCGGCTCCAGACAAACCAATTGTCATGATCGCCTTCTTCTTGGGAGCCATGGTGATCAAGGAAACGATGCGCTAACTGCTAGTCCAGGTTTGCACAACCTTCTTCCCCTACCTGGCCCGCTAAAGATGTCAGAGAAACGACACCTACGGGGTCACGTGGATCCCTTCTACGGTTTGGCAGGGAAGAGGGGTGCGCAAAGAGCAGATCTAACGATCAACATGATGGATTTTTACCCAGGTTCGGGCTGCTGAGAAGCATCAAACCTTAATCCTGCTTTGAGTGTATATTAAATGGTCTTGAGCCTCGCTAGCTGCCTCGCATGCAAACTGGGCCGAGAGGTTCAAAAGTCCAAATCCAGTATGCCTTGGGCCTACTTTTATACGTCCAAGGGGCTGCCACAGTTGCACACAGGAGGTGGAAGGTAGCTATAGTTCATATGCTTATCGCTGACGTCGTAGGACAAAACGCATTAAATGCGCTGGTTACGTGCCCCCTAGCTTTATCAGGGACGGAAATAGAGCCCGTCCCATCCGTCGCCGCCTCTCCCCGTATTGACACACATCCAGGCTGACGAGGCATGCAATGCCTGGCTGGCTGGCTGGCCGCTGCACTGGAGCGGTGGCAGGATCTTCACGAAGATCTGCATGCCACCACGCAGGTGCTTGCCAGGCTGGTAGGTCAGTCGCTGTGTGGGAGCGATGGCGGGGTGGCGGAGCCTTGCCGTGGCCTCGCAAATGTTCCCGGCAAGGATCTTGCCGGGACATCGCTGGCGTTCCCGGCAAGGATCTCGCCAAGAACTTTGTCTTCTGGTTCCTCACGAAGATCTACATGCCACCAATCTTCACAAAGATCTGCATGCCATCAGTCTTCACAAAGATCTGCATGTCACTACGGATGCGTGATACGTCCATTTTCCATAATGCTTTTATATCGATATTTATTGCATTATGGGCTGTTACTACACATTATATCACAATACTTATGCCTTTTCTCTCTTATTTTACAAGGTTTACATGAAGAGGGAGAATACCGGCAGCTGGAATTCTAGGCTGGAAAAGGGGCAAATATTAGAGACCTATTCTGCACAACTCCAAAAGTCCTGAAACTCCACGGAAGTCAGTTTTGGAATATATTAAAAATATTGGGCGAAGAAAGCACCAGAGGGGGGCCACCCACCATCCACGAGGGCGGGGGGCGCGCCCTACCCCCCTGGGCGCGCCCCCTGCCTCGTGGGCCCCCTGGCAGGCCTCCGATGCCCATCTTTGGCTATATGAAGTCTTTCGCCCTGGAAAAAATCACAAGGAAGCTTTCGGTACGAAGCGCCGCTGTCTCGAGGCGGAACCTGGTGAAACCAATCTAGGGCTCCGGTGGAGCTGTTCTGCGGGGGAAACATCCCTCCGGGAGGGGGAAATCATCACCATCGTCATCACCATCGATCCTCTCATTGGGAGGGGGTCAATCTCCATCAACATCTTCACCAGCACCATCTCATCTCAAACCCTAGTTCATCTCTTGTATCCAATCTTTGTCTCAAAAGCTCAGATTGGTACCTGTGGGTTGCTAGTAGTGTTGATTACTCCTTGTAGTTGATGCTAGTTGGTTTATTTGGTGGAAGATCATATGTTCAGATCCTTTATGGATATTAATACCCCTCTGATTATGAACATGAATATGATTTCTGAGTAGTTATGTTTGTTCCTGAGGACATGGAGAAGTCTTGCTATAAGTAGTGATGTGAATTTGGTATTCGTTCGATATTTTGATGAGATGTATGTTGTCTTTCCTCTAGTGGTGTTATGTGAACGTCGACTACATGACACTTCACCATTGTTTGGGCCTACAGGAAGGCATTGGGAAGTAATAAGTAGATGATGGGTTGCTAGAGTGACAGAAGCTTAAACCCTAGTTTATGTGTTGCTTCATAAGGGGCTGATTTGGATCCATATGTTTCATGCTATGGTTAGGTTTACCTTACTTCTTTTGAAGTTGCGGATGCTTGCAAGTGGGGTTAATCATAAGTGGGATGCTTGTCCAAGGAAGGGCAGTACCCCAGCACCGGTCCACCCACATATCAAATTATCAAAGTAACGAACGCGAATCATATGAGCGTGACGAAAACTACCTTGACTATAATTCCCATGTGTCCTCGGGAGCGTTTTCCTTTATATAAGAGTTTGTCCAGGCTTTTTATTTGCTACAAAAAGGATTGGGCCACCTTGCTGCACTGTAACGCCCACGATGCGGCTATATCTCCCACGTGTCGAGGCACGACTTAGAGGCATAACCGCATAGTGGTTTTGTCGCAAGAAGGGTCATCTTCACACAATCCCATGTAATGAACAAGAATGGGAAAAAGAGTTGGCTTACAATCGCCACTTCACACAATACATAAATATCATCCATACATCATCCAAAATACAATCAAATAGACCGGCTACGGCCAAAATCCAGATGAAAATAAGACAACCCCAAATGCTAGATCCCCGATCGTCCCAACTGGGCTCCACTACTGATCATCAGGAAAAGACACATAGTAACGACCACGTTCCTCGTCGAACTCCCACTTGAGATCGACGCCATCATCTGCACTGGCATTGTTGGCACCTGCAACTGGTGTTGGAAGTATCTGTGAGTCACGGGGACTCAGCAATCTCACACCCGCGAGATCAAGACTACTTAAGCTTATGGGACAAGGAGGTACAAAGAGGTGGAGCTGCAGCGGCAAAAGCATATATGGTGGCTAACTTGCGCAAATGAGAGCGAGAAGAGAAGCAAAGGAACGGACGTCATCTAGCAATGACCAAGAAGAGGTCCTGAACACCTACTTACGTCATACATAACACAGACCGTGTCCACTTCCCGGACTCCGCCGAGAAGAGACCATCACGGCTACACACGCACTTGGTGTATTTTAATTGGGTCAAGTGACAAGTTATCTACAACCGGACATTAACAAATTCCCATCTGCCTCATAACCGCGGGCATGGCTTTCGAAAGATAATACCCTGCAGGGGTGTCCCAACTTAGCCCATCATAAGCTCTCACGGTCAACGAAGGATAAACCTTCTCCCGGAAAACCCGATCAGTCTCGGAATCCCGGTTTACAAGACATCTCGACAATGGTAAAACAAGACCAGCAAAGCCTCCCGAATGTGCCGACAAATCCCGATAGGAGCTGCACATATCTCGTTCTCAGGGCACACCGGATTGTCCAAGCTTCCGATAGGCCAGCCCAGAGTTGCCCCTGGTGGCCACCGGCGACTGACAGTTTGGACCAATACTCAGAGGAGCACTGGCCCGGGGTTTAAAATAAAGATGACCCTCGGGCTCTAGAAAACCCGGGGGAAAAAGGTATAGGTTGCAAATGGTAAACCAAGGTTGGGCCTTGCTGGAGGAGTTTTATTCAAGGCGAACTGTCAAGGGGGTCCCATAAATCACCCGACCGCGTAAGGAACGCAAACTCATGGAACATAATCCCGGTATAACAGTAACTAGGGCGGCAAGAGTGGAACAAAACACCAGGCATAAGGCCGTGTCTTCCACCCTTTACCAAAATATATAGATGCATTAATTAAATAAGAGATATTGTGATATCCCAACATGTCCATGTTCCGACATGGAACAACTTCAACTTCACCTGCAACTAGCAACGCTATAAGAGGGGCGGAGCAAAAGCGGTAACATAGCCAAACAAGGGTTTGCTAGGAAAGGATGGTTAGGGGCTGACATGGCTGAAAATAGGAGACATGATATAGCAAGTGATAGGTAGCGAGCATGGCAATAGAGCGAACAACTAGCATAGCAAAGATAGAAGTGATTTCGAGGGGTGGTCATCTTGCCTGCAAGATTCTCAGAGTTGTCGTAAGCTTGATCCTCGTCAGCGTACTCGACAGGTCCTCGTTCAGGAACTCGTCTCCCGGCTCTACCCAAGACAAGAACACAAACAAACGGAACCACAATCAACAACGAGAAATGCACAAACAATATGATGCAAAACATGTATGATATGCAAGATATGATATGCGATGCATATGGGTGCTCCGGAAGGAAAATGATGAAAATGGCATTAACTTAGCAAACCAAGCATGCCACTGGAAAGATGAGATGCTTTCGGTCGAAATCGATATAAAGATCACCGGAATCGGATGCACGGTTTGCAAATGGCAAGCAAAACAAGAATGACACTAAACTGCGATAAACAGCAAGATAGCCCTTAAAATGCAACAAACAACAATGCTATAGCACCCCAACATAGCAACAAAGCACATGGCAGTAAACTACAGGAGATGCTTGAAAAATATGAACACTGAGCTACGGCTAGTTCACAACATATCAAGCTCAAACAAGCATGACAAAAGTGCAAAAGATTACAGGTTCACAGACTTAGTGAAAAACTGGACATGGCAGAAATCAGCATCAGGTAGCAATGTTCAGAGCACGAAATCAACATGCTACAGGAACTTAACATAGCAAAACAAGGCATGGTAGTGTTCTCCCAAATGCACATGACAAAAGTCCCTTACTGACGTTAAGCCAAAAAGGACCAGAAGATATGATGGCACGCATGTAAACATAGCAAGTTTCGTTATCAGGTTTCAGACTTAGCAGAAAACAGAGCATGGCAGAAATATTAATATGTAGGGGTCTTTGTGAGCTTGATGCACTCACTACAGAGAAACGCATGACAAACCAAGCATACCTACAGCAAGATGGCATGTTTATGAAGCTATCCATAGCAAAAACAATTGCATAACATGTATGGATCAACTACAATAAGCTTGGCAAAAATGCATGTCATGTTAAGAATCTGCCAGAAATATTTTATAGCAAAAGTAGAGCAAGATTGAGTCATGCTATGGTACTCCAAAATTGCAAACAATTGCAGGAATGGATCAATTACAACTATATCTACAAAACATCCTTACTGAACATCTCCAAAATATGCATGGATCTCTCTGTAGCAGCAAATTTACATGGCAACAAAATTACAGCAGACAAAGACTTAGAGGAATCACCAAGTCCCTGAAATCAGAAATATTATGGGGCCTACTTTGCATGCTTGTGCTAGTCACCACGGAGATCACAAAAATACATGGACTATACCACTGGAAAGATGGCATGTCATACTTCAAAACACATGTAGAGCTCATGCCCAAAAGATGCACAGAATAAATGATACAAAATTGACAAATCTCCAAGTTCTGATAAGAACCAGAGATTAACAGCAACTAGCCCTCTTCCAACGAGGATTTGCGCATCAAGATGACCTCTAATGAAAATGGTGCAATTGAATAAAATTAAGAGCATGACGAGGCGAACAATTTGACATATTATACGCGCGAATCGGAGCTACATGCACAAAGTTATCGCATCGGGAACAGGAGCACTTGCGGATAGAATTCTCAGACTTAGAAAAATAGAGGGGGGCGAGAAGTCAACGGGAGCTACAGTACCGATCGGATCTGGCTATTGGAGCTCGGGCTCGCTCCAGGAGCTCGTCGGCCGGAGTTGCTCCGGCCGGCCGGAGGCGAGGCAGGGGCCGGCGGGCGAGGGGGC